>NW_006800450.1:107789-111527 GCF_000485575.1 Poecilia formosa | reverse complement strand
CTTAGCTTTTGTCAACAACTCAGAGGCGGAAGTGAGAGCTCCGCGCAACGCAAATGAAGTCCCGGTCGGAACACGGTGCGCTAACTAATAAAACATAAATTAATTAAGCTTCGAGGCAGGTAAATTTTCCTCGAGGAATTTTAGTAATCGAGGTACTCGAATCATTCGAGGAATCGTTTCAGCCCTAATTCATTGTTTCATTTATGGAATTGAAGGTGGCGGCAGCAGCAGCAAAACACCATCTTAAGCCAACTCTGTCCTCTTCCTCATCTTCATTACCTCTTGCGATTTCTACTTTCCCATCAATTTGAACGTTCTTCAAAGTTGAAAAGGCTTAAAGATGTTACTCATCTTTAAGTAACATGAGTAACATGTTACTCATGTTACTCATGAGTAACATGAGTTACTCATGAGCAGGTCCGACATGTCTACAGTCGGACCTGTAGACATGCCAGAATGCATTGCAGCGTGATCAACAACAACGTCCGTGTGACAATATTTTATTAAAATTTATAAAAACAAAATAATCTAAAAGTTTATTGTTACAGCTAATCATGGATAATACCGGACATCTGGACACTGAGAAAAATGGTTAGCCTGAGTTTTTAGTTTAGTTTTTTATTTTGAAAGGCCAGAGCACGGGGAGTGGCTTTCCAAACCATCCTGCAGCCATACCCGTCTTGTCTCTGGACCAGCAAGATGGGCGCCATTGCACTGCGCCACCAGCAGCAATAAACAGAGGTCAGTGATTCTTGAGAATAGGGACAAAATGTGTTTTAATTTTCCCCAACAATTTTTAAAAAATATTTCTCAACCTTATGTATGCAAATATGACAAATAATGTTTTGGAAATATAAAGATGCTAAGGTGCAGGCTCCCAGTTACAACATTTTTTTTCAAATTACATTTTTAATCACCTGACCCAGAACTTTGTCATCACCATCTGACAAAAATAAATATAAAATTATTTTTAAAATACCCTATTAGTGATATTTTACTCATTTTTACAGACAAATGCTTCTCAAGAAACANAAATTACATTTTTAATCACCTGACCCAGAACTTTGTCATCACCATCTGACAAAAATAAATATAAAATTATTTTTAAAATACCCTATTAGTGATATTTTACTCATTTTTACAGACAAATGCTTCTCAAGAAACAAAAAAATATTATTTAAAACAAAAAACAACAAAAAGTCCATCTGATGGAGTTGACAGTGCATGACAGAGTTGACACAGAACTGAAGGTGGTGACAAACTAGTGAGTAAAATAAAATACTTGATACATGTGAAGTAATGCAATTTATGTAAAATACATTAAAATTAATTAATCGCACATTTAAGTGAGATTTGTTAACAATTTCACTGAAAGAGTCAAAAACTCTAATGGAGTTGACATCTGATGGAGTTGACAAAATGGCATACTACCTCAATTTATATGGTGTTATTCTGAAGGAGGCCATATTGTAGCTCATCAGGTCCATGAAATCTTTACAATATACCAAAATAAAGCATTTGTTTCACAAATTTCATCAAAGTTTTGTAAATTGTCAGTTATGGAGTTGACAAATCATGGTTGTGACAAGCAACTTGGGGATAAAACAGAAGAAAAAACTAAAGAATAACATAAGCTAACCAGAGCTAACTAGCCCTCTTAGCAAAGGAAGAGAAAGGAACTTCTGGGGTCCTCAGAAGTTCTGGTGCCCCCCAATAATGTCTGATGTTTTTACATTCTCTTTATGTCTGACGGTGTTGACAAAAGCTGGGGACAAGTTTCAATGGAGTTGGAAAATATATAAAAAAGATTTTTAATTCAATGTATTGATACTTTTATAATTATTTATATGACTACTTATACTTTATTGTCATAATTTATAATTTTAGTATTTCTTTAATTGTTTTAAACTAGTACTCCGGTTTCCTCCCACAGTCCAAAAAACGTGACTGTTAGGTTAATTGGTCTGTCTAAATTGCCCCTAGGTGTGTGCGCGCATGGTTGTGTGTCTGTGTTGCCCTGCGACAGACTGGCGACCTGTCCAGGATGTACCCCGCCTCTCGCCCGGAACGTTAGCTGGAGATAGGCACCAGCACCCCTCCCGACCCCACTGAGGGACAAGGGTGTTCAGAAAATGGATGGATGGATGGATGTTTTAAACTATTATAATGTGTTGAGTTCTGCTCCGGGACAAGGGATTTTAAAGACAATGTTTAAAATAAAAAACATTCAGCAACCACCAGGAAAACATACATTGTTGTGCTCACATGACCCAGGTTAGTTTAGTCAAAAAACTAAACTAAACAGTCAACACTGACTAAGTAAGTCAGTGTTGACTTACTCATATAATTTGAAAAAATTATATTTTGTGTATATTTTATTCAAATTTTGTGCTTTATCCATAGGACCTGTTTTGTCCCTATTCTCAAGAATCACTGAGGTAAGTTTGTCACAAAAAGTTGTTTTAAGATGTTTTAGTCGAGAAAGTAATCCTCATAGCTTTATTGACGCACTTAGTTCATGCAGTTTCTTTGAAATATACTCTGGAGTTTTCGGAGCACCATAGCTCCGCTAACGGGGCCAGGCGGCTCCAGGCTCAGCGGGCGGATGGAGTGTGTTTACCCCGCTAACTGCAGCCTGATCTCGGCAAGTCACCTTGTCATATTCTGCTGCTTGATATCTGATCGTAGCGTCTCAAAGTGTGGCATGAATATTTTAATGAGTTTGCATATATACTGTTTGATACGTGTGTCAAAATATAATATTCCTCTCTGGAGAGTTCGATACTTCTGAAGATGTTAGTATCTTCTAAACATTGACACAGTGTTCTCTTCCATTACCAGTTATTCCCTTCCTCTGATTTTTTTCTAGTTTGTAAATTCATATTATTTGTGTGTGTGAAATATATTCTTCCCTCCGGTTTATGTGCAGTGTGAACTTTTTTTTTTAATATTTATTTTTTATTGTTTCATACAGACAGCTCTTGAGGAAGAGAGGCTTCAGCTTCAGGTTTGGATGCAGCTTCCCAGAATCTCTGTGATCCTCTTCCTCCTCCTGACATTGCCTTCTTCACTGTCTCCTCATCTTTTATATACATAAATTGTAGGAATATTTTTTCATGATTCCCCAAACACTGACTAAATATCTGCTTATATACAGAGCAAATTTGGAAGTGTTCAGTCAACTCCTACAGAGTTGAATTCAACATTTTGAAAGTGTCTATATCGGTGCACTCTGGATGGTGCAGAAATTACACTTTTGAAAGTGTTATTTGTGATATAGTTGAATCAACACTCACAGTAGATGAAATTAAACAGACATCAGTGTTGATTTACTCAACACTAGTGTGTTTTGTCAAAAGTTGACACTATGAATGTGTTAATCTAACATAGAATGGTGTGAAGTATATATTGACATAGAAATCTGAGTTTTGAAATACTACTGGCAGGGTATGCTGTGGTGGCGCAGGGGTTAAGCACAACCCACATACGGAGGCTCTAGTTTTCAATGTGGCTGTCATGGGTTCGCTTCCCAGTCTTCCCCTTCTCTCATTACCCACTTTTGTTGTAAATTTACTACCAAATAAAAGCCACTAGAACAATTAAAACATTTTTTCCCAGAAACCACTGGCCATCAATAAACCCCAAATTAATTTTAAAAGACATTAGATGCCACTTGAATCAACAAAGACACCAGCACCATTTGCAGTATATAATCTACTTTTATTTCAAAACATCAAA
>NW_006800450.1:102435-107147 GCF_000485575.1 Poecilia formosa | reverse complement strand
TGCAGCAGCGGCACATCTAAATGTTGCAGGACAGTGGCCTTCCAAGACTGGAGTTTGATGCCTGTGGCATAGATAAGCCAATGGTCCAGCACAGCCACTCCCCCATTTTACAGTCTACTGCCAAAAACGTAAAGAAAACGACCTCCACAGCTAAATAATGTTAACTCAAATGGCCTCCAGATTTTCCTGACAGTTTCAATGTTTGGTTAAGATAATAAATAGTCGTATATACCGTAATATCCAAACAAATAAATGTACGTTAAGCTAACTATGCATATGAATCGATACTCTTGCGTAAACGGAAAAATAATGCCTCCATGAAAAATAGTCAAAAACATGATCATTTTAACATGAAACTTACCTTGTTATAATAAGCTCCAGACAAGACGTCATACTGCTGCCTCCGCTTCTCAGGCAAACGTGACGCAGTAGCGGAACAAGACAGTGTTGGCTGGGGGGCGGGGCTAATGACTGGGCCCAAATAATAAAGCTCATGATAATTTAACTTTACAACACAGACATGCTCGCAACAGCGGAGCTAACAAGTTTCATCACCACAGAGAACGACTATGTCATTTTGATGTCTATCTGACATGAAGTACAACAAACCAAGAGAAGAATAGAAACATTAGGCTACT
Organism: Poecilia formosa; assembly: GCF_000485575.1. NCBI lineage: Eukaryota > Metazoa > Chordata > Actinopteri > Cyprinodontiformes > Poeciliidae > Poecilia > Poecilia formosa. Next base: position 106,509 of record NW_006800450.1, on the reverse strand, counting down.
GGTCACTAATGATGAAACAACACAAATTCAAAGCATGTTAACGTAGTCCGTAGAAATGCTCTGGCTAGTTTCCCATTTGTTGCCAAGTGACTGATGATGACGTTGGTGACGAGCTTTACCCAGAATGCACCTGGAGACAATAAGGACGATTCATTTGTAGTTTTGTGTCATAAAGAGTGAAAATAAAGCCAGTCATGTAGCACAACATTTTATTCAATATTTTACACCCACTATGTCACTACAATCAGTCAGTCTGGTAAGGTTTTTAGCAACCATGAGTCAGGAATGGATCACCCTACTATATAACCGACTGGGGTATCATACTTAGTTTTAAACAAGAGAGTGCTCTCCTTTTTACAGTTCTTGTCAGATGTGATTAAAAAAAATCAGTTCCCTGAAGTCATCTTCTGCCTCCCATGTGGGCCCCCTGTAGGTCTAGGCTAGGGGTCTGCAACTCTCACCCTACCTGTATCTCCTTCCCTGAAGTGATGTCACAAATATGTTACAATTGTGGGAGGAACTGTATGATGTTGATTTCTAAATCAACACCACTGGACTGGATTGCTTTTTATTTAACTCTTTGGAACTCTTTAGGGAAACTAATACACACTAACACTCATGTTTTTGAATTAACACCGTATTTTTAACATTCAACACTTACACTAGAAATCTAACACTTTTGAATTTGCTGTGTACTCTTTTGATGCTTTAAATTGGAAGATGAATGCTGATTGGCTTCATCTTTTAAAACTAAGTATGATACCCCATCCATCCAGAAATGATTGTGAAAGTTGCAAATATTGGAGAAAAATGTCATACTGTCTCGCACCATTATTATACAGTAGTTTGCTGGTAGAAAAAGACAGATTACAGATTGTAAGATTTGAGTTTAAAGCTCTGACTACATACAAGTTGATACAAATTAAATATGAAATAATTATTTTAGTGTTTCTTGCTTATAAATCCAGAGATAAGAAATAATGGGAAGAATCAACTCAAAAGTTGTTCATTATGTTTAGTCGAGTCTAATTATAAGTTATAATTAGACTAATTATCAGTTATAATTAGACTCAACTGATGTCTCATAGTCTCATGAAGGGGACAAAGGTTTACATTTCTAATTGGACAGTCATACTTCACTTATAAAAATATAAAAAGATATTGTGTGGTGTTAAACCACAGAAGAGGATAAGGGGCCTATAACATTTTTCTAACACCAACTGATGTGCAAGATATTTTTTTTAGATTAAAGTCAGATTGATGACCTGTTTTCTTTCCCAAATCCTCTTCCGTAGGCAAACATTTATTTAGTTAAGCTTTTAATAATCTAATTGGCACACTATTTCAGATCGGATAACGAGCCAAAAATCCGATTTCCGATTTGGTTTTCTAAACGGAAAACGAAAAAACAAGTCTATTTCCGTTTTCTCATTTTTCATTTCAAACGAAAAAACTAACTGCCTGGAAATACACAGACCAGCTCGTTATCCGATTTCCCATTTAGTGCACAAAACGAAAATGGAAAAAACGGATAACGAGCGCTCAATTTCGATTTTCATGATTTCATTTTTGACAAACGGTCTGACCCGGAAGTTCTCTCTGTCCGGCTTACACAGGGGCCGTATCACACATAAGACATTATGCAGGCTGCAGCGAGACAAGCTTGTTTGTTTCAGACTATATACTGTCTGCCAGCTGCAAGTCAGTTTAAGTAATGCTCCTGTGAGAAACAAATAATACCGGACATCTGGTCACCGATAAAAATGGTTAGCCTGAGTTTTTAGCTTAGTTTTTTTATTTTGAAAGGCCAGAGCACAGGGGAGTGGCTTTCCAAACCATCCTGCAGCCATACCTGTCGTCTCTGTACCAGCAAAATGGCCACTATTGCACTGCGCCACCAGCAGCGATAAATGGAATTAAGTTTGTCACAAAAAGTTGTTTTAAGATGTTTTTAGGCTAGAAAGTAGGCCTCCTAGCTTCATTTATGCACTTAGTTCATGCAGTTTCTTTGAAATATACTCCTTCATTGCAGCGTAACTCCGCTAACGGGGCCAGGCGGCTCCAGGCTCAGCGGGCGGGTGGTATGTGTTTACTCCACTAACCGTGACCTGATCTTAGCAAGTCACCTTGTTGTTTTCCGCTGCTTCTTATTTGATCGTAGCGTCTCAAAGTGTGATATAAAGAGTTTAATGTGTTTGTATGTATACTGTTTGATACGTGTGTCAAAATATAATATCCCTCTCTGGAGAATTCGATAATTCTGAAGATGTTAGTATCTTCTAAACCACAGGTGTCAAACTCCAGTCCTCAAGGGCCGTCTCCTGCAGTTATTAGATGTGCCACAGGTACAAAACACTGGAAATAAATTGCTTAATTACCTCCTCCTTGTGTAGATAAGTTATCCAGCACCTTGCTAATGATCTAATTATTCTATTCTGGTTTGGTGCAGCAGAGGCAAATCTAAAAGTTGCAGGACACCGGTCCTTGAGGACTGGAGCTTAACACCTCTTGACACAGTGTTCTCTTCCAATACCAGTTATTCCCTTCCTCTGATTTTTTTGTAGTTTGTAAATTTATGTTTTATGTTATTTGTGTGTGTGTGTGTGTGTGTGTGTGTGTGTGTGTGCGTGCGTGCGCGTGCGTATGTGTGTGTCTGTGCATGAAATATATTCTTCCCTTCGATTGGCTTCTTACATGCAAATTTGTAGGCAGATTTGTCAAACAAATTTGCCTATTGGGGATTACTTAGGCTTTAAACAGGTTAAAAGAAGTATATCACAGGATGTAACCAAAGTGGTTTCCAAAGGACTCAAGTAGATAAGTAGGATTCAAAGTAGGTAAGCAATATGAACTATAAGCAATATCAGCTATAATTTTCCTACAAAATGGACTATGACAGTTCTGAGTATAGTTCTGAGCATGACTAAGATTTTGATTATTAATTCATAAAATGTGTGAGAAGTACTGTAGATGGTTTTAATAATTTAAATATTTGCTCAAATGAAGTCCCAAGAAATTTTATATCTATGATGTTTGAAAGGAACTTTTAGAAAATACAAATATGACTTTGTGTAGTAAGATGCCACTTGGACATTGTCTTCAAACCTGCAAGGGATTGGACTCTGCAAAAGGTAAAAGTGCTTCCATTGGCACAACCCAGGGTGAGATTGTCGTCCCAAAATTCTTTCCCAGGAAAGGTCCAAGAGGAACATACTCCCAAGCTTGAATATCTCTAGCTGCAGATAGACAAAAAACATTATCATTAAATGGATTGTAGGTTCAAAGAATAAAATAAAATACAAATAATAATAATAATAATAATAATAATAATAATAATAATAATGCTGATAAAAAAATCTCACGTGTGCCTGCTTTTTAAAATCATCTTTTTAGCCAAAAAAAAAAAAAATTCCATAGAATACAAAAGAACATAATATACTTTCCCAAGGGGAAATTACTTACTACTCTACTTAAGGTGTGTGTTAAATATTAGTAATACAAGTACTATAAGTGACCCGAAACAAAGAAATGAATAAAATAAAGAACAAACCAAGCATGCGAATCGAAATATGTTAAACTATAAATTAATCTAAGTAGTCTAAGTCTAAGTCACTCTGAGCTATCAATATCTGACTGAAGGTGGTCCTGTAGCTGGTCCTGTAGCTGGTTCTGTAGCTGGCCAGCCCGTCATGAGGTGGATGAGACTCTTTGTCCAAGATGATCTACTCCTTGGACAGGATCCTTCTCTCTGACACCACTGTCAAAGAGTCTAGCTTCACCCCAACAACGTTGCTGGCTAAACCACTGGCACCGGACTATTAACAGTTTCAAGAGTCAAAACATACACCTATGGTGAGGCTTCTTTCCAGTATTATGGCCCCCCGTTTGTGGAACGGTTTGCCAGAGAACCTGAGGGCCACAGAAAATGTTGTCTTTAAGAGCAGGCTCAAGACCCATCTTTTCAACTCTATTTCCTGAATTGGATTATTTCTGCGTAGTTTGTGCATTTCCATACAGTTGTGTGTTTTTCCATGTAGGGTAGGTAATTGTTTTTTGTGGGTTTGTTTTTATTGA
>NW_006800450.1:93546-101447 GCF_000485575.1 Poecilia formosa | reverse complement strand
AGGCGCACTGGTTTCGTCTGATAATTCATTCTCTTATATTTCTCCCCTTTTTATAAGGGATAACATTTGGAGGCACCGCTGGGATCGTTTGGCGAGAGGATCATCCCCAAAATTCCTGTGGACCCCTCCCGCTAATCATCCCAAAACAACCCAAAATTTGCAGAAAACAACGTGGAGGTCTTCAGCCAGCAGTTGACAGTTTGTATCTTGAAGTGTGCACTGACCACTAGAGATCAACACCAATCAACTGAAGGCGGTTGGGCTGCATTCTATTGTTTCTGAAATTCAGAATATAAAAATGGAGTCGGAATTCGAAAATTTTCAGCTGGAGATAAAAGGAGCATTGTACAACTTGACAGTTGAACAGCTGATTGAAGTATGCATCACACTGCAGCTCTCAGCACCTGGAAGAGAACCTTTGACTAGTAAAACACGCAGTCATCTAATTTCATATTTCATCAAATATCTTGAGCGGGAGGAACTGGCTAGCCTTGAAGATGAAGGCATGTCAGAATATCTCAGCATCTGGGATACAATAAATAAAGTAAAGTCTGTTGAAGAGTCACCTAGAGTAGAAACTCAATCTGATGACCAGGAAAGGCTTCAAAGAGAAATAGAGGCACTCAGATTGTCACTACAACAGAAAGAAAAAGAGGCCCAGGGTGCAATGGACAGAAAAACACACTCTTGCCCACAGGCTTCACAGAAAAATGTGACTCCAACATTTTCAGAAAATCTGATGTGGCGCAAAGATTTCAAGATTCTGGGACAGATAGGAGAACCGGGCCAGAAGGATCGACTGACATTCTCTAGCCTGGCGAGACAGATTGAAAGTGGGCTTACCAAAGGCTATTCAGAGACAGATATTATTGATGCTGTGATCTGTGCTGCCATAACACCCGGCCTACAATTACGGAGCTATTTGGAGGGGAAAGAGACCCTTATCTGCGTAGAATCTTAAGGTCCCATTACCAGGAGAGGGGCGCCATGGATTTTTACAAGCAGCTAACTTCTGAGGTTCAGAGCAGCAAAGAGTCTCCTCAGAATTTCTTAATCAGGGCAATGGACCTGAGACAGAAAATTCTATTTGCCTCTCAGGGAACAGAGCCAGTTTTAAAATATGACCCTGCTCTTGTCCAAAATCTGTTTATACATACTGTCTTGACAGGTTTACAGAATGACAACATCAAGAGTGATCTTCAGCCTTACCTCACAAAGCCTGACACACCCGGTGAACTGCTGCTGGAGAAAGTGAATATTGCTTGTACAAATGAAAAGGAGAGGTAGGACAAAAAGAGGCATGCTGCCCCACAAAGAGCAACCAGTGTAAGTACTGTCCAGTCTGGTCAGCCACCTAGAGAAACAAAAACTTCAACCCAGCAAAGCCGATCTCAAATGTCCCCTGATGTGTTATCTGAGATCAAAGAAATGCGCTCTGACATGGTGTTGTTAAAGGACCTGAGAGCTGAATTGTCCCAAATCAGGGAAACGATGCAAAAAAACACTAATGCANGAGGAACTGGCTAGCCTTGAAGATGAAGGCATGTCAGAATATCTCAGCATCTGGGACACAATAAATAAAGTAAAATCTGCTGAAGAGTCACCTAGAGTATAAACTCAATCTGATGACCAGGAAAGGCTTCAAAAAGAAATAGAGGCACTCAGATTGTCACTACAACAGAAAGAAAAAGAGGCCCAGGGTGCAATGGACAGAAAAACACTCTCTTGCCCACAGGCTTCACAGATAAATGTGACTCCAACATTTTCAGAAAATCTGATGTGGCGCAAAGATTTCAAGATTCTGGGACAGATAGGAGAACCGGGCCAGAAGGATCGACTGACATTCTGTGGCCTGGCGAGACAGATTGAAAGTGGGCTTACCAAAGGCTATTCAGAGACAGATATTATTGATGCTGTGATCCGTGCTATAACACCCGGCCTACAATTACGGAGCTATTTGGAGGGGAAAGAGACCCTTATCTGCGTAGAATCTTAAGGTCCCATTACCAGGAGAGGGGCGCAATGGATTTTTACAAGCAGCTAACTTCTGAAGTTCAGGGCAGCAAAGAGTCTCCTCAGAATTTCTTAATCAGGGCAATGGACCTGAGACAGAAAATTCTGTTTGCCTCTCAGGAAGCCGAGTCAGCTTTAAAATATGACCCTGCTCTTGTCCAAAATCTGTTTATGCACACCATCTTGACAGGTTTACAGAATGACAACATCAAGAGTGATCTTCAGCCTTACCTCACAAAGCCTGACACACCCGATGAACTGCTGCTGGAGAAAGTGAATATTGCTTGTACAAATGAAAAGGAGAGGCAGGACAAAAAGAGGCACGCTGCCCCACAAAGAGCAACCAGTGTAAGTACTGTCCAGTCTGGTGAGCCACCTAGAGAAACAAAAACTTCAACCCAGCAAAGCCGATCTCAAATGTCCCCTGATGTGTTATCTGAGATCAAAGAAATGCGCTCTGACATGGTGTTATTAAAGGACCTGAGAGCTGAATTGTCCCAAATCAGGGAAACGATGCAAAAAAACACTAATGCACAGCCACAGCAACCTCCACAAAGTTCAGAACAAGTGTATACCGCAAGTCCAGTGTTCTTACCTATAGAACAGTCTTTCAGGTCCATGTCACCAATGATGCCAGGTTACCCTCAACAACACCCAGAAATACAGCAGGAGTACAGGCCTCTGTATGGTCCAGGACGGATGAGAGGGGCTGCACAGTTTCAACAAAAGTTTGCTCCACAACGGTATTACCAAAGACCACGCCCACAACCCAGATGCTTTGCTTGTGCCCAAGCTAATGAGGATTAGAAACTGATTTTACAGCTTGAGTTGAATGATAGAGGATCATACTGAGAGTGATAAATTGTTTATGTTTTATAAGTATAGAATTATGTTTTACAATGAATTAAAGAAATGTGATGACTGAAGATTTAGGTTCGTGAGAAAGAAAGGCAGGTTCTGCTCTTGGACTGTGTCGCAACTGGGCGGGGGCGCTGGGGAGGCTCAGAAAGGGAAGTAAGTTACCAGATGGCCAGTGGAAAATGGGAAGTACCAAAAACTCACGAAAGAGATGATGATTGGGAAATGCTGGGGCTTTCCACAGACTGGAATGTTCCAAGAGTTACTAAACCTCTCCCATACACAACTATGGGCTGAGAAAGTATAAAAACTAGCAAACAGGGGAAGAAACTGTTCTTTGTCCGCGGCGCTGAAGGAGCCAACAAGAGGATGCAGATTGAAGACCAGCAGATTCCTGATTCGACCGACGCCTCTGCCTCAACCCAACGATCCCCATTCTACTGCAGCAGACTTGGAGAAAAGACAAAGGTCACTGATTGACGAAGATTCTGTGCGTTGAGGACAACGGGCAGTTCTGCTTTGCTTCTATTCTGGAAGAGGACTTTGCCGTGCCAGGACAAAGACTCTGACCAAGGACACTTGAGGATTTCTGCTGCCAGGACCAAATGCCATCTGGGTGTGAGTTTAGCTGCCCCCCAAAAGCCTCGCTTAGTTAAACTAGTGACATAGTGCAGGGATAGAAATTAGAAAAGGTTGTGATTGATTTTAATTTCAGAATTATTACTTATTACGATTTTATAATCCCTGTAAGTTAATCCGTTTGTCATTTTACCCCTGCTAAAGCTTGCTTAATAAATTACATATTAAAAATTCCAATGATACTTGTGGACATTGAGATTAATGGTGTCATCTGATCATTATAGTTTCCCCTAATCATAGTAAAATACACATACATGATTCTAGTGATGTGGTGGCTTCGTACTTTCCTTTGGTGAGTGTAAAAATAATGACCTTGGGACTTGAGTCTAAGTCACTAAAGCTAATCTAGCCGGTAACAAGTGCACGTTATTTTAAGGAGAAAAGCTACCGTTAACAGGAGTGGTTGTTGAAACTACGCAGCAGTGAGGGCTACTCTGTTGACTGCTTCTCAACTGAAAAGGGTCATAACTTCTGGAATTGAAGGTAGTTAGAGCTAGACGAGTTTTCTCCGCCACCAGTTTGAACAGAATGTCTCCTATAAACCTAATTCTAGGGTAAGACCCGGGTTTTAGAGATTTTCCAGACCTGTTAGAGAACTGGTCAGTAGTCAGTCAGGGGTGTGTTAAGGGTGGGGCTGACTATTGTACAGTAACGAGCACTTGACACCTCTTGGGGGCCCAGGAAAACTGAGGAATCACTGGGAGGACATTGTCCATGTTGTTGAACACCAAGTAAAAGAGACTTGAATCTCCAGTCTGCTACAACCTAGGGACTCCACCACAGCCCACATACTTCACAATGCCATGGATGAACATTGTTCACCCATACTACATCTCATATGACTATCAGAGATGAGAGCACAGGACATGGTGCACCACTGAACTGAAANGGACTGAATACTCAAGCACTCTGGGACACAGGTTCACAAATATGTGCTATAGATGAGGCATGGAAAGAAAATTACCTACCTGACCTGCAGCTAAGGGATGTTACTGAGCTACAGGACCCACTAGACCCATTACGTATTGAAGCAGCTAATGGCACCGACATGCCATACTCTGGCTGGCTGGAAGTCCCTTTCAAGCTGAATACCTGTGCTTGTGTTGACAGGCAACCACCAGCAATGCCCCATCATTGGGTTCAATGTAATTGAACATCTTGTGCAGAACAACCAGGGAGGCCAATCAATATATGGCGATATGGACAAACTTGTAAATGCAGTAAAAATTGCATACCCTCATCTAAAAAAAATAAGGTAAAAGCCTTTATTTCTGCTGTCAGCCTTGGTCAGACATGTGAACACAATGTGAGGACAGTAAATGAAAGAGTCAATGTGCCGAAACACACCACCACCATCCAGATTGAGTGTCATATCCAGGCCTCAAAGTTTAGGGAGGCTAAAACTCTGCTTTGTGAGCCTCTTGTGAACCCACAGTGGCCTGAAGGATTGGAATTCTGTGATACCCTTGTATCAGTTGAGGCAGAAACAGCCCCAAAGGTTGTTTTAAGTGTTCAAAACCCCACAAACCATTATATTAACACTTCCAGGCCGGACAGTCGTTGGAGCTGTGCAGTCTGTAAAGTCTGTGTATCCAGCTGACTTATTCAGCACAACCCAACAACCAACAAGCAAATCAATCAATCACATCCAGGTCCAGAGCACCAGTAGAGGTGCACCTGCAGATGGACAGTGGGACCCACCTGTTGATTTAACCCACCTGGATGAGGACCAGAGACAAATAGTAAGCCAGATATTAAGAGAAGAATCCGAGTCTTTCTACAAAACTGATGAGGATATTGGCTGCATACACCAGTTGCAAATGAACATCTCACTGAAGGATGATGAACCTGTGTCAAAAACATACCGGTCTGTGCCGAAACCTCTGTACAGGGAAATGAAAGACTACCTGCAGGATCTCATAGCACAAGGGTAGGTTGAAAGATCCACATTTCTTACCCTTCACCAATTATCTGTGTAAGAAAAAAAGATGGCACCCTGCATTTATGTATAGATTACAGAGAGCTCAACAAAAAAACACACCCTGACCGCCATCCGATTCCCAGGGTTCAAGATATAATGGATAATCTGTGGGGAAACACCTACTTTTCATTGCTGCATATCATCAGGGATTCATAGACAGAGACAGATACAGTTGTGTGTTTTTCCATGTAGGGTAGGTAATTGTTTTTTGTGGGTTTGTTTTTATTGATCTGTGCACTTTGAGCAGCATTTAGTATGAAGGGTTCTTTATAAATAAAATTGATTTAATTAATCAATTTTATTGATTGACTGAAGGACGCAGTTGTCTGCAACATTTGGAAGAGTTTTCAAATTCGAACAGACCTTGTCGCTGCGCTATAATGTAAGCGGCCTACGAAGGATGCAGCCCTTGAATTCGGACACAGTTAGGGTCTACAATATAGGATCTAAGTGGTGCTGCTTTTGAGGTGTTTGTGTGTCTGGACGGGAGACATGTCTGTGGACTGTTTGTTGGCCATATATGGTGGAAGTGTTGTAAAATGCCACCCAATGCAGAAAAATACATTGTGCTTGTGCTGAAGGGTATGATATTAATTTGACCATTTTAATATTAGATCAAATTGTTTGATTATCCTAATTTAGTTTGATTTGGTGTGTGCAGGAAATATAGTCCTTTTTCTGAAAGAGCAGTGCATTGGCGCCATAGTCAAGAGTCCACTAGGGGGACTCGTGCATTCTTTACAAACAATACAAGAACAAGTAAAGGCGCACTGGTTTCGTCTGATCATTTGTTGTCTTGTAATTGTCCCCTTTTAGAAGGTAAGAGATTAATCTTTGGAGAATGATATGGATGAATGCTTGCCCTGTGTGTGTGAGTTTGTATGTATTTAGTTTGTTTTGCGTCGCGTATTAGTTATCTTGCATTAATGTGATGTGCGAAGAGTGTTTGGCTAGCTACTTAGCTCTGTTTCTGTTTCGCAAACAGCAGTAAGCCGTTAGCGATATGTTCTGTTCGGCATCTAACAGCTTGAACTGTTTAAATGAGAATAATTGTGATTTTTATGTGTTCTGCTCTTCTTTACAAACAATACAAGAACAAGTAAAGGGGCACTGGTTTTGTCTGATCATTTGTTCTCTTGTAATTGTCCCCTTTTATAAGGGACAACACTTGCTCATTTCACTGTGCTTCTAGGTTTAGCTATTTATAACCTTTTCCTTTACAGATACTTTACCTCTCCTTTTTCCTCTTTTTCTTTGAATTAGCAATATTTTTATTAGGTTTAATCAATATTTTTTTAGAATCTTATTACATTTCACATATTTTTAGCCATGTTTTTGAAATGCTTAATCACTTCAATCTTAGCATAGTTTTAATTTTGTGGAACATGTCCACATGCGACACAGAGGATTGCAGGTCTTTACTGGAGACATTAATGGGGGGGCCACGGAACTACTTGAAGGCTGGAAAGAACAGTCCGCCACATCTTAGCTTAGGATCCTCATGCACCTCACTGTGCAGTGCAACAGGGGCTTTAGTGATTAGGGTGGGTTGGTCTTTCTTATTATGGATAAATTATTCTGTGTCTTTCCTCTATCTCTTTTATTGGCATGCATACATAATATAAGACTGGCACAGTCACATATAAACAAAAACTGATTGAAGCAGGCCAGCACTCCTTAGAGAGTGCGTAGAATGAGAAGAGGTAACACTTTATTTGACAGGATGTGCGTAAGACTGACATAACACTGTCATAAACATGACATAACACCTGTCATAAATATGAATAAGTCTTCATGAATATCTATGACTGTTGTCATAAAGCAGTGCTTCTCAATTCCAGTCCTCAGGCCCCCTTGCTCTGCATGTTTTAGATGTGTCTCTATTCCAAAACAGATTATTCGAATGATTGCATGACCATCAAGTACTGCAGAAGCCTGTTAATCACCCACAGATTCAATCCAGGTGTGACAGAAGGGAAACACCTAAAACATGCAGGGCAGAGGGGATTGAGGACCGGAATTGAGAAGCACTGTCATAAAGTGTCATTCGGTAAATAATGACACTTTTGATGCAAAGTTGACTTTATTCAAAATGTCTTTGGTATGACAACTTGATATTAACCTAGACAAAAATGTCTTTGTTATGACAACTTGACATTAACCAAGAATCTGTCATAAATATGTCATAATAGTTATCAAAATTTACAATGTTATGTATCTTTGTGTGTTATTAGATCACTATGTCATTTGTTATACATTTCTTAATTTAATTGATTCTAAAGTTTTACAGCAAGATGTCTACAAAGCACTTAAGAACTTTGCATTTGAAACATTATTTTTAGGCTGTTTTAGGCATTGCAATATGCCATCTCCACCAGTGAGTGGCAGCAGTGCATTAACAGGCGTTAAT
>NW_006800450.1:75312-93329 GCF_000485575.1 Poecilia formosa | reverse complement strand
CGTCTTAACTTTACATTTTCTTTGGGAAAAAAACATTGACTATGTTTCTCTTTCTTTGTAATGTTAGCTATGAACAAATCAAGCTAATTGCTAGCTAACCGCCATAACTGTAAGGTTAGCCTTTAATTTTAAACGTATTTTAAAGGCAAGTAAATAGATTTTTCCCTTCAGTTTTAATAGAGCAAATTAAAAGGTACTATGTTAGTCAAAGTTATCCCTATTTAGCAACTTGGCTGATGTGACATGGTGCTGGTGTTCTTTGCTTTGCTGACTTTAGCCACGAGAGAAAGAAGTCCCTGTTTGACCAAAGAGAAAGAAGCAGATGAAATATTCTCCATGAAAATTAGGAAAGTCATTTTTGTGTTACTATTTTCTCCATGTGAAGGGGGGTCTGAGGGGACAAGTAAGTGGGGAAGAAGGAGCAGGAATCAACATCCACCAGCTAAGTAAATAAGCTACATTTTAGACATCTGTTGTCAAATGTAAAACTGGTGTATTCTATTTATTTATTAATAAACTTCTTGCAAACATCCACAAGCCACAGTGTCTGGTTGGAAATAATTTTGAATACTCATTAAGTGATGAGATGCACTCATGTCTAAAACTATAAATGATTAACAACCATTCTGAATAACAATGGTAGACTGTATGAACTTTTGCCATACAAATATTTGATCAGAATAATTTTGTTCAGCTCTAGTCATAATGCTTCTTGCATTAAGAAATTATGATATTACACTTTATAACAACCATTCATGTTAACTAGACATTTATCTGCCATTCTGACAGTGTGCAGCAAGGGGCATTCTTGGAGTGGTAATTAAATAAATGCTGAATTAAGATCACATTGTATTTTTGTTTATTTGTTTTTGTTCCTTTTTCTTAAGTGACCACAGTGGATTGGTCACTGTGATTGGTCACCGACTATGAGAGTGTCCAGAAGAGATTCACCAAGTTTGAATTTATGACAAGGCTTTCACCATGATTAACACCACTAAGAAGTCAAAATGCATGATTTTCTTCAAGAAAATGTGAATAAACTTCAAACATGGATAGCTTTTAAGCAGGCACATATAGTTCTTTGTCAGCAGCTGTGTAAGTTTAATCATTCCATTGTGCATTAGCCCAGTGGTCCCCAACCTTTCCGTCACCACGGACCGGACAAGGCTTTGCAATTTTACTGCTGCCCGGAGGGGCGGTAAGTGGAAGGTCACATGACACAATTTTAAATTTTTTGCCCCAATTTTCCCCTGATGTTCCGAGTTCTAAGACTGATAATTGTAACTGATCATCCTGCAGTGTGTGGTGCATTACGTAGAACGTTGTACCGCTCCCATCTAAAATCAGGAATTCAACATGTTGGATTGTCTTAGCCCTTGCAGCGTGTGGGGTTTTCCCTGACTGGGAGCAAGAACGCAACCTGTTGAATGTGACAGGTAGCCAATCAGAAAATGCGGTGACGTAAGCACGGAGGGGAATCCCCAACAGCTGACAAGGCGCAAAGTTGAGAGCCCGGTGTCAGATCAGCATACGTTGTCACATAGTCATGCACTTAGCTCAGACATCTATACGCTGTTATTACCATATGACTTTATTTAATCATCAACATAGAATCATGACGTGGATCATCATACACTTTGTTATTTACAGCAGTATGGCATCCTGACTTAGGTTAATGAGTTTTACAAGGGCGTGTGTTGTAGTTAACTGCAGCTGCAGCTAGACCTGCTTTAAATAGACTTTGAAACCACGACAACGCATGTATATATATCTAGTTATCATATTATAAACAATTTAATGACTTATTTTCGTCATAACTTGTTGCATATGCTGAACTGACAACTCCGCTGACGGTCGGACTTCTTAATGCGCATGCGCGGGCATGCGTACTAACTGCATGTATGCTATCCTGACAGCGTATGGCTGTCTGATAGAACACCAGTTTAGTGCATAGTGTAGCAAATAGAGCGACTGCTCCTGCAGTCTTTTATCCAACGTTTTTTCTTTTTGTTATGTCGTTTATCGCTTAAAATGAGTCCACAAACTATCACTATTGCTTTTACATCGTCAGACATGCTTATTACTCTAAATTGACGTATGGTAGGTTGTGGGGTTTTACGGGATTTTCTTCTGGAATCGGGATGTTCGTGGGTGGAATCGAAGCTGTTGTACTTTTATCAGATCTTGAATCGTGCTGTGTGAACCAGACTTAAAACTCACGAGCTCTATTCCTCTCCTCTGGTCTCGACCACTGCCCTAACCCTCTCTGACTCTGGTCGTTATTGTAACGTTTACATATCCCTTCAAAATAAGATGCAGATGCGCCACAAAAACGAACATTTTACTTTCATGAAAATTTTAACTCATGATAACTACAAATTAATGGGAGCCCTGCGCTTGTTTCTCTGCAACAAGACGCTCCAGTGTTATGCCCAGAAACGCATGCCTGCCCAAAATTTCATCCCCTCTCGTGGGAGTGCGTATCGCTCTAAAGTCTCGTATATTGACGAGAAACCGGACTGAAATATGACCGAAGAGGAAATTTTAAAGATATTTGTAACATTATCACGTTTCTTAACCATGTAATCCCTAAAATGGTGGTCTTTATTTCGCAAATTACTTGAAATAAATACGGTTTTTACACCTTCATTGACACATGAGTCGAACTTCTTTTCAGTCCGTGTCTGTTGAAAACGTTCTCCGCAAATGGTTTGAAATTCTCTGCTTTTTCTTTTGATACCATAACAGCTTAGAAGCATTACAAAACAGAGGCCCATTATGTTGAACATTTTACATCATGCTTAACTTTCTAGTCTGTTAATGCAGGAGGGAATGCATTTTAATTTATGAGCCTGAAAATATTTTCATCCATCCTGTTGATATAAAAATTATAGCATTAGCTCAGAGAACAATTGTCATTACGTAGAAAAGGTGAAATCCTTTCAGCTCTTTATTTCCCCAAGTTAGCACAGGGATGCATTTTTTGGCAATTTGCTTTTCCAGCCTGCCAAAATATGGATCGGATCCCCTCTTTATTTTCCTCAAATATTATCCTATTGATTTAAAACTTCTACCAGCAGATCATGGAATTACTCTGGTTATGTAGAAAAAGTTATTTCACTCTTAACTCTTTATTTCTCAAAATTAGCACTGGGATGCATTTTTTGGCAATATGGATTTCCAGCCTGCCACAATATGCATCCCCTCTCTATTCTCCTCAAATATTGTCTTACTGATTTAAAACTTATACCAGCAGTTCATTGAACTATTTTGGTTATGTAGAAAACGTTATTTCACCCTTAACCTTTTATTTCTCCAAGTTAGAACAGGGATGCATTTTTTGGCAATATGGATTTCCAGCCTGCCAAAATATGCACCCCCTCTCTTTTCTCCCCAAATATTATCTTATTGATATAAAACTCATACCAGTAGTTTACAGAACTACTCTAATCATGTAGAAAAAGTTATTTCACTCTTAAGTCTTTATTTCTTAAAGTTAGCACAGGGATGCATTTTTTGGCAACATGGATTTCCAGCCTGCCATGATATGCATCCCCTCTCTATTCTCCTCAAATATTGTCTTACTGATTTAAAACTTATACCAGCAGTTCATGGAACTATTCTGGTTATGTAGAAAAAGTTATTTCACCTTTAACCTTTTATTTCTCCAAGTTAGAACAGGGATGCATTTTTTGACTATGGATTTTGAGCCTAGCTTTATAAGCTTTAAAGCCTAGCTTTATAAGCTTTAAAGCCTAGCTTTATAAGCTTTAAAGCTTATAAAGAAGCTTTATTGTAACGTTTACATATCCATAGGCTTAAGCCTATAGCTTTCTGTGTACTTCTAAATCTGCTTCTTAGTCGCATCTTTTCGGGCTTGTCATGGGGGTGGTAACACAACTAATATAATTACATTACTCAGTCAGAATACCACAGCATCTTTATTATTTACTATTAATTCTGGCATTACTGGCACCGTAAAAGATAAATTATCTTATAAAACACATTTCATTTTCTTAAGGATGTAGAGCTTATTAAATGACAAACAATACTTTCATACGTTATAATTGATGGAAATATATAAACATTATTTATAGGAGGAACAAAAGAAATAAGGAGACATGAAAAACAACATGATGAACTATGTATACGTAAGAAATTTAATTGAGCAAAAGTCAATAACAAACAAATTAATTAGGTTAACAGAAGAATAACAACCCAGGTTGTTCCAACCAGGGTTGTTAAACAGATACAAGCAAAAATTCACATTTTTGTTTTTATGGTACCATGTATGTTATTCTGAGAGACTTTTTATTGGTAGAGTCTTATATATAGGAAAAAATAAGACGAAACGATTTAGTCTATCAACATGGAAATTTTCCTTCAACTCTAAAGCGATGAATCATATTCATAGAATCACATTATCAACAATTTGTGAATAGAGCAAAACACTTAGCACGCTACAGGTAAATGTTATTTAGTTTGGTTAAGAATAATTATTGCACCATCAGTAAATGACGTCTAATAGATGTTCTTAGTTGCCAGAGGAACACAGTAACATCTTCATGAGCTCAGAGGGTCAAGCTGATGAATAAAGAGGATGGATGCTCCCTGCTAAATTATTTCTTTCATGTTCTTTCAGCAAACAGTTGAGACAGAGTTGGTTTTGGTTTCACCACTATTTACCTGCGGTTATATCTGCCATTCAAAGTATTCTTAAAAGATTCTTAGTCTGCACATGTGACCAAACCAACTGAGATGAAAAGTTAAAACTTGAGTTAAGATGTTGTTTTAACTTGAGTTAAGTTAAAACTCTAGTTAGAATGTTAAGTTTTAACATTTTAACTCAACAACCTCAAGTTGGGTAACCCCAAGATCACTAGGTCTTCTTAAAAGATAGAGTCTCTGAGAACAGTTCTTAAAGATATAGTCAGTGTTTTCATCAAAGCTGAGCTGACTGTCCAGGAATGACAGGGCATTTAAAATTTGCCACAGTTTCAACAGGTTGGCCATTAAATGAAACTGGAATAACTTTCAGGTCTTTTTTATGTCATTTAATTAGCTCTACTTCCTTAAGAAAATGAAAAGATATGTTCTTTTGTGAGGGAATTGCTCCTTTACTGTTCCAGTAATGCCAGAATTAATAATAAATAATAAAGACTTTGTGGTATTCTGATTTAGTAATTATATTAGTTGTGCTACCACCCTTACACTACTAAAGGCGGTAGCAGGCCCGAAAAGATGCGACAAAGGAGCAGATTTAGAAGTAAAGCGAAATCTACAGAATTTGTTAAAAAAAACTGTGAGCTGTGCTGAAGTAAATGAGAGAGAAGTTCAAAAACATACTGAGAGTGAAACTCCTTCCTAAAGGTGAAGATATATCACAGATTTTAAAAGAAAATAAAAACGGGAAACTGCGGATAATATAGGAAATAGTACCCCCTTCACTTCCTTAGTGCAATGGTCCCATTTCCAAATAAGGTACGAGACTGACAATGGTCTGTCCCTGCCCCTTTCTGTTTGCTGCAGCAAAGTGTATTTGAATCAAAGGACCGCATTGGAACTAATTCAGTTTTCTTTGATTTAAAAGTCAGTCAGCAAGTTTGAATTCAAATCATTCTGGATGATTAGATTTTTGTGTACTACATTTTGTTAGATGACTACTCATTTTTAAGTCATATCAATAAAAAAATTCTTACCGCTCCAGTCATTCATAAGTACCATCCCAAAGATATGTTCATGGGCTTTGTTGATGGGAATAGGCTCCCCCAGCTGACTTTCTCCACCAACAAAGAATGCCTGTTAACAAAAAAGGAAGTTCCAGAGTTATGGAAATTTCATTTATCAAAGAATGAGAATCTGTTTCAATAATAAGAGAAAGATTAATCTTTGTCTTTAAGTGTCTTTATTCGAAGCCAAAAGCATTCGAAGACTAAACGCAGTCAGGAGAAGAGCCCTGAACGACACACATTACATGGTTATATAGCCACAGCAAAAGTCTGATCTTATCTCTATTGCCAGATGGACCACAAAGACAATCCTTACCCCCACCTCATGAACTGTCCCTCACCTCTTTGGAGGGAATGGTTTTATGGCAGGAAAAATAGTTGCAGGGTCAAACAAAAGTACCAACAATGCATTCCACACATGCCAAGTTTTTAAGACTGCCAGATCAGGCATTCAGCATTTCCATCAGAAATAAGGTTAAAAATTAAATTTTCTATTACACCAGCAACAACGACACCGATGTATGTTAACATGCATTAAAATATACTGACGAGAAAGACCTTTCTCTAGTCAATAGTTTGTGTCTTCACATTATCACTCTACTCTGTACTCTGTCTCTCTGGTTCATAGAAAGAACAGAATAATTACCATCTCAAGCTCAATGTCCAGTTGCTTGGAAGGACCAAAGATTGGAGGTTTTGCTGAAAGGCAAAAGGTAAATGTTGTTACATGAAGCATAATAAGTCAGATAATTTCTCAAAATACATCTTTCTTTACTCCACGATGTTTAGGACAAAAATTTTATTTCTATTTGAGCTACCAGTCATGCTCATAGTTATTAAAGCTCCAGTAGGTCATTTTTATAAAAATGATTTTTTTTTTACATATTTGTTAAAACTATCCCTATGTCCTGACAGTATAAGACTGTGAAAAGAACTGAGCTACTCTACCTCCTCCCATTGGTCCTCCTGCCATCTGAAATACATTTCTCCCGGTGAGAAATAAATCCAGGAAAATGCTCCCCACACAGAATGTACAGGCTCAAGATTACTGGTTTACTGCAGCTGTGTTAGTGATGAAGAAACAACTTAACGTTATGGAAAAACTGCTTATTTGCTATCATTGGTGGCAAAGCTTTGATAGCTATGCTTCACATTCCCGGCGGACTCCAATGTTAGGGAGGAGCTGTAGTGCAACAGAGAGCAAGACAAAATCTGTGAGCTGTACATATACAAACATGACTAACAGTGCTAGCTAGGGAATATATATATTGGAAAAATGTGGTTAGAAGAGAAGGAGAAATTCTGGAGTGAGTTAGATAAAGTGATGCAGAATATCCACAGACGTCAGAGAGTGGTGATTGGGGGAGATTGCAATGGACATGTTGAAGCAGGGAACAGAGGTGATGAGAAAGTGAAGGGGAGGTTTGGCCTCCAGAACAGGAACGCAGAAAGACAGATGGTGGTAGACTTTGCAAAAAGGATGGAAATGGCTATAGTGAATACTTTCTTCCAGAAGAGGCAGGAACATGGGGTGACATAGAAGAGCGGAGGTAGGGGCACACAGGTAGATTACCTCTTTTGCAGACGATGCACAAGATTGTCAGTGACCTGTTAAGAAAATAAATTTCAAATATGCTAGTTTTTAGACTTGATTATATGTTCAAAATATTTGACAAAATTAATAGTGCTTTAAATAAGAAAATTCAGCTCTAAATTATATCCATGGTTAAATCAGCGTAATCTCTTATGTAGGATGTTTCTATTGAAATATAATACATTAAGTTGAATTAAATAATTTAGTTTGTAGTTCTCTATAATTTAAAACACAGCTAGACTGAGCAGGCATTCACAGGGGGTAGTGGCTCTGTGTATGAGTTTAACATTTTGACCACCTTGATAAGATTTAACAGCTGTTGTTAAACAATCTGGTCTTGTCGCCAGAGCAGAGCTTCCTCTCTGGTAGAGTAATAAAAAACATCTGTCTCCACTCAAAAGAAAATAACGCTTCTTTAATCTTAAAGAAAAGGCTTTTACAGGAACATAAACTAGATTTAAATGAACTTAGCTAAGGACAGTCCCCTAATTACAGGAGAGAAGGGAACCACACCCTCCTTTAAAACTATAGGACCCGTAACCTTAACTTCAAATCGCTCCGGGGTTACCCGTCATGCTGTGTCCGGGGAATGGTGCGTCAGTGAAATGGTTCCCCATAAGTTTGTCTTGGTGTGTGGATGTTTGTGGAGTAAGGTAAAAATTGAATTGGATGCTGGTTTGTAATGTTATTATGAGTTATGTCAGCTTCATTAGTTTGTCTAATAAATGTTATGATTGTACTTGGAAAGCGTTTGTCTTTGCCTTTTTTTCCTGTTTTGGCATTTTTCCCTATTCTATGTGTCTCAGGTGAATGAAGGTCTGTCTTGGTGTGTATGAAGTGTCTGTGTTGTTGATGTGAATTTATACTTTTAAATGTTGGAATAAACTCTGAAAATGTATGACGTGGAGCGCTGGTTGTTATCTCTGTGTGGCTTTTGTGTCCACGCATGGCATCATTGAATCCGGGAGGACAAGAGAATACAACGAGCCAGAAGTTAATGAATTTATTCTCTTACAGACCCTACACCACCTTGCAGTCACTGAATTCCTGCAGATTGCATCGTCCTCACAAGAAGTAATCCACCTGTGTGCTCCTACCTCTGCTCGTAGGTGAGAGTGTTGCTGGACAACACAAGATGGTGGTGTGTAGGATGACTCTGAAGGTGAGAAAGGTGAAGAGAACAAAAGCAGAGTCGAGGACAAAGTGGTGGAAGCTGAAAAAATTAAAAAGAAAGAAAGCTGTGTGGCTTTCAGGAGGAGATGGGACAGACTCTGGTTAACCACGAGGAACCCCCAGAAAACTGGACAACTACTGCTCATACCATCAGGGAGAGAGGTAGGAGGGTAGTCGGTGTCTTCTGGAGGGAAAGTTGTCAAGAAGAGTTAGTGGTGGAACAAGGAAGTGCAAGTGTGGGTACAGAGAAAGAGAGCAGCTAAGAAAAAGTGGGACATTTTTTGTGGGAACTACAGAGGTATAAAGTAGATAAATTCAATGAAGTTATGGAAAAAAGTTTTTGAAGTTACACTGAGGTCAGAAGTGGGCATCTATAAGCAGCAATATGGTTTTATGTGAGAAAAACGTACTACAGATTCCGTCTTTGCAGATTTTGATAGAGAAGTTCAGAGAATGTCATACAGTGCTGCATTGTGTTTTTATAGATCTAGAGAAAGCATATGACTGTATTCCAAGATAGGAGTTATGGTACTGCATAAGAAAGTCTAGATATTTCAGTAGAAATAGGGTTAGATCAAACCCTATTTCCATCATGGGAGAAGAAGTGGAGGTGGTTGAGGAATATAAATTCCTCGGTGTTCATCTGGACAACAGATTGGATTGGAGATGCAACAGTGAAGTGTCTATAAGTAGGGACAAAGCAGACTGGACTTCTTGAGGAAACTAAGATCATTCAAGGTTTGCAGCAAGATGATGCAGATCTTCTATAAGTCTGTTGTTGAGAGTGTCATATCTTCTGCAGTTAGGGCAGCAGCCTCAGAACCAGGGACCTAAAATGGCTTAACAGCCTGATAAAGAAGGCTGGTTCTGTTCTGGGTACGACTGTGGAGCCTATGAAGATGATGATTCTTCATGAAACCAAGAAAGTTATGGACAACCTTGTCTTGGGAAAACAGAGTATCTTCAGTCAAACACTTCTTCAGATTTGCTGTAATACAGACCGCTACAAGAGATCTTTCCTGCCAACAGCTATACTATCTACAATAATTCATATGAATTAATATGAGTTACAACATTTAACTTCCCTTTGGATCACTAAAGTAATTTTGTATTTGAATTTGAGTAGCAGAGAACTATGTTAGAGTGGTGCAGGATGTGTTATGTATGAGAGCTGTAAGACTGTGGTGAGATGTGCTTTGGAGTGACAAAAAGGAGTTCAAGGTTGTTATGTTTGGAAGCCAGGACGAGGTAAAAGCTGAAGTAGACAAAGAACTCTTAACAGCGTTTATTCAGAACTCGCTCAGCAGTACAGTAACATCAGGTCATCCTCTCCGCCATCTTATCTCTTCTTCTCCTTCTCTCCCTCAGTCTAACTTATTCTCGTACACCACCTAGTGGTAGACACAACAAAGGTGTAAGTGGAATTTCACTGAGGAACAGCACTGAGCCCTTTCTTGTTTATGTGGTGATGGACAGGTTGACAAATGAGGTTAGACAGGAATCTCCATACACTATGATGTTTACAGATGACACTGCAAACATCTGTAAACATCATAGTTTACAGAGAGCACAGAACAGGTGGAGGAAAATCTTGAGAGATGAAGGTTTGCCCTGGAAAGGAGAGAAATGTAGGTTAGATATAGCAAGACAGAATACGTGTGTGAATGAGAGGGACTCAAGTGGACATGAGGTTACAGAGAACAGAGATAAGAAGGTGAAGGATTTTAAGTAGTTGGAGCATGAAAAAGAAGTAAAGAAACGTGTCCACCCAGGTTGGAATGGGTGGAGAAAAGTGTCAGGTGTGCTTTGTGATAAAAGAGTATCAGAAAGGATGAAAGGAAAGGTGTACAAGATGGTGGTGTGACCTGCAATGCTGTTTGGTTTAGAGACAGTGGCAACGACAAAGAGGCAGGGAGCAGAGTTGTAAGTAGCAGAGAAGGACATGTCACTCCCAAGGAGAACCTCAACAATGGATAAGATCAGAAATTAATACATCAGAGGAATAGCTCATGTAAGATGCATGGGAGATAAAGTCCGAGAAGCCAAGCTCAGATAGATTCCCTCAAGGGAAAAGCCAAGAGGAAAAAAAGAAGTCCCTCTGACAATAAAGTCTAGGTCAGGGGTCACCAAAATGGTGTCCGCGGGCACCTAGTCGCCTGAGGGGACATTGTCAGTCGCCCCCAGAGCAAGTTCTAAAAATAGCCATTGTCATTAAGGAGCACTGCCAAGAAAAAAAATATATACATATTAAATGTTTTTACATTGAAGTAACATTTGTTTATATTTAGATTAAAAAAAAAAGTAAATTATAAAAACATTTACAATAAATTGCTGTATGTATAAAACTCTTTTCTACAGTTAAAGTTCAGAATTATGCTCAGATGCCTGCAGAACATTATCGGAAGGCAGTAGCGCCTGCAGCTAACGGAGTACCCACTCTGCATACCTTGAGATGCAGGTATGCAGAGTGGGAATGCATCTCAAGGTATGCATTGAAATTGCATACAAATTCCAGAAATTATTTTCTTTTTTTACTCTGCATACCTTGAGATGCAAACTTGCATCTCAAGGTATTATCCAACCCTTTTATTGTTAATAAAATTGTGGAGAAAAGCAGATCTTTTGTGTCAAAACATCTTGTATGTAGCGAGTCTGTGGGGGTGGGCACGCCAAAGCCTAAATCTTATTGCTCAGTTTACTTTTGTTTATTTGGCGGCTTGGTGCTTTTTCTGTAAGCTAAAGATGAATGAGCAGAGTTTGATCCTCCCGTACAGCTGCAGATGCTATTGCAACAATCCATACTCTTAGTCACTTGTGGGAAATTTAGAATCACACAGAAGAGCTCCAAAAGGGAATCAAACTTTAAACTCTGTGAACTAAGAACTTCTGATCACATAATAGGAATTAACCATTGTTGCCATGGTAAATCATTACTGATAACTGTTGTGAGTAGTCCCTAACATTAATATGATCAGGCAGCATGTAATCACATGTATTATTGTTATAAAGGCTGGCTGAGCCAATATAATTTATGTCTGTATCAAACAAGTAGTCCTTCGTGTTACTCTGTACTCGTGAGGCAGGTCCCAGTCTCAAAAAGGTTGGTGACCCCTGGTCTAGGTAGTCTCTACTATGTCAAAATATCTTCAGGTTGGTTTTATGCTCTACTCAGGTCACTAGTTAAACTTATACTTTTTGATATGAAGAGAAGAAGATGTGAAACAGTATTTGAAAAACCATCTTCAAAATAGGTTTGTCTGCTTCAATTAATGAGTAACACAAAAATGTGTAATTCGTAATTAAATTAAAAAGGACATTAATGATACCCAACACTGGCAAACATTAGGAGATTACTTTGATCAGGCCTCATCTGGCCACAAGGGCGGTGAATTGGGGTTCCAGACACAACCAGTGATGATGCTCTGCCATGGTATCCCACTGGAAGCCTCAACCTGCCAAACATCATAACCCAGTTTTAAACAACAAAACCACACAAACAACAATTTGGGTTGTGTTTTTGCACAAACTTACCGAACTGGAAAACTGATGGCTAGAACTTTCTATAAATTTACTTAAACTTGGTACAAAGTTTTTAAATCAAATGTTTCAGTATCAATAAAAAGTGATAATCACATGTTAAACCATAATAATGTTATTTATTCCTGTTTCTAATTTAGTAAATTGAAAACATGCAACCCTCCGTTATCAAGCTGTCGTCTTGAAAAACATGTGTAAACATGAAAATCCTTGAACAACATAAAGAAATTAATTTATTTTACATGAGCATAATGACATCTGCAGGACTTAGGCTGACTTTCTATCTTTAAATATTATTCATGAAATTTTATTATTAATTTGGTTTGTTGCTCTAGATATTAGCATGGCATGTACCAGTTTGGCATCAAAGCATTCTCTTTTCCTCGAAACATGATGCCGACATTAGTGGCGTGATCCTTGGAGGAGTAGAAATCAGTGTAATCACCTGTGAAACACACAGAAGTGGATTTCTATTTTTAATTCATTTGTAAAACCCTCCAAAAAATCTTTCCATATTCTCACTATAAACTTCCTTTTAAAGTTTATAGTGAGACTGGCTTAGGTTATCCTGTCATTCTGCGATAGGCTTAGGCTACTGAAAGACAAAATGACCACTTTTTCTCATGTTCTTATTCTACTCCTCTACAATTTGCATTATTTCCCACTATTTCAACTATTAAAGTTTTGCTTTCTCTCAGTTACTTTTCTTTCCATAGAAGCTACACCTGGTCTGACATTCTGTTTAGCTGTGATTCGTTCCTGGAGGGGGCACCAGCTGAGATAATGTTGCCATCAGCAAATCGTTTTCCCTTTCCTGCAATTACCGTTTTCCTTTCATGAACATCAAAAATAATTCTATATCACTTCATCAGTTTCTTCTTGTGCATTCTTCTCTGTCTTCTTTTGGGAATCAGAATTCACATTAATATTAGGCTTATGTAATTATTAATAATTATAATCAATCATTTATTATTAGATTATTCATAAAATGTAAATTCTTTACAGCTGAAACATTCTGTAATTGATCTCTTTCATTAACTACTGGCATGTAATCTAACTACTGACAAGACAAAAGGAATATGTAGAAGAATAAAATGGGAATCAAATCAGATTAGTGAATGAGCTATGACAAAATGAAACTGGAATACTGAAAAAATTACCTCAAAACCAATTATCTAATAAACAAGAAAAAGGAAAAAACAGAGTTGCACAACCATAAATGCAGCATACAGTATTGTAAAAGAGAATAACTGTTTTACAGTTATTCTCTTTTGTGTAACTGAGGGCTGTTTCACAAAAGTAGGATTACAAAATCCAGGATAAGAGACAAAGCCAGGGTGGACATAGCGCCATCAGTTCATCCTGCTTTTATCAAATTCACAAAGACCAAACCAGGCTCAAGAGGTGTGACTATGTCGAGCCAAACTCAAATAATTTAGGCGAATGCAAGTCAACAGATTTCTTCGGCAGACCATGAGATCGATCACAGACTCATTGATTCTATGCTAGACAAACTGCGTACACTATACTGCACACCAATCACACAACATCTTTTGATTTAGGATTATGAGGAATTGAAGCGCAACATACTAAAGAAAAAAAAACTGCTACTATAATAGCAAAGAATAGGAGATAGATTAAATGTGTAATTAGCCTAAAATATAAATTTCTTAACCATTCTTAACTGAAAACAACAACCCGTCATACTTGTCATTTGCTCAAATAAACAACCTTAACCTGGTTTGAGTATTTCGGAAACTGCTGATCTACTGGATTTTCACGTACACTAGATTTTCTAGGGTTTACAGAGAATGGTCCGAAAAAGAGAAAATATCCAGTGAGCGTCAATTCTGTGGGCGTAAATGCCTTGTTGATCCCAGAGGAGAATGGCCAGACTGGTTCAAGCTGATAAAATGGCAACAGTAACTTAAATAACCTCTCGTTACAACCGAGGTATGCAGAAGAGCATCTCTGAACGCACAACACGTCAAACCTTGAGGCAGATGGACTACAGCAGCAGAAGACCACAGTGTGTACCACTCCTGTCAGCTGAGAACAGGAAACTGAGGCTACAATTTGCACAGGCTCACCAAAATTGGACAATAGAAGATTGGAAAAACGTTGCCTGGTCTGATGAGTCTCGATTTTTGCTGCGACATTCAGACAATAGAGTCAGAATTTGGCGTCAACAACATGAAAGCCTGGCTCAGTCCTGCCTTGTGTCAATGGTTCAGGCTGGTGGTGGTGGTGCAATGGTGTGGGGGATATACTGGTACACTGTGTATTGGTACACTGTGGTCATAAGGGATGGACATGGTCAGCAACAACACTCAGGCAGGCTGTGGCGTTGACATGATGCTCAAATGGTACTAATAAGTACAGTATACCAATCTTCTGATGGCTACTTCAAGCAGGATAACGTGCCATGTCATAAAATGCAAATCCTCTCAGACTGGTTTCCTGAACACGACAATGAGTTTACTGGACTCGAATTCTTCCACAGTCACCAGATCTCAATCCAATACAGTACCTTTGGGATGTGGTGTAATGGGAGATTCGCATTATGGATGTGCAGCAAACAAATCTGCAGCAACTGTGTGATGCTTTCATGTCAATATGGACCAGACTCTCTGAGGAATGTTTCCAATACCTTGTTGAATCTAGGCAGTTCTGAAGGCAAAAGGGGGCCCAACTCAGTACTAGCTAGTTGTACCTAATTGAGTGAGTATTTTAAATGTTCTGTTATTTAAACTGGACATTTGTTTAATTATATGGCTTGACTTAATTACCATACACTTGTTGCTTTATGACCCATTTGTCTAGCTCCCTCAACCTAGACAGATGGTCTATTAAATGCCTTTAATATTTATTAAAGGCCTTTCCATAAAACTAGAACAAAAACACAATCTAACAGAAACACAATCTAACAGTAACATAGTCTGTATGGGTCATTTTAAAATTGATAATGGTATTTTCTAACATTACAATGTTAAAATCATAATAGTACTTGACAGAATACCATAAATAATTAGTGTTATTTTGATGCAGAGAGTTAAAAAGACAGAAACAAGCAGACAAGTAAGTCATGGAGAAAACACCTAGGTTTCTAATCAGCATGGCCGGTGACTTAACAGATAAGGCTCCAGGCTTAACTAGCAGGAACAGCTGCACAGGATAAATCGGCATGATAACTTATGTCTTCCCACTGTTGTGAAACCGAATCGAAACCTAATTAAGTAAGAATATTCTGAAAATCCCAGTTTAATCTGCTATCCTGAGGGCTGTTTTACAAAAGTAGTATTACAAAATCCAGGATAAGAGATAAAGCCAGGCTTGACATAGCGCCATCAGTTCATCCTGGCTTTATTCATTTCACAAAGATGAAAATGGGCTCAGGAGGTGCGACCGTAGGGTGAGACTATGTTGAGCCAAGCTGAAGTAATTCAGTTCAATGCGTGTCAACAGATTTCTTCAGCAGACCATGAAAGCAATCACAGATTAACTGATGCTATGCTAGATAAATTGTGTACGCCATCCCTCACACCAAACGAGCAACATATTCTGATTAAGGATTATAAGTAATTGAAGCACATGATACTAAAGAAAAAAACTGCTGCTACAATAGCAAGCAACAGTGGATCAATTGAATGTATAATTAATACAAAATATACATTTCCAAACAATTCTTACAAAAAAAACGTTTTAGTTATACCTGTCACTTGCTCAAATAAACAAGTTTAACCAAATAATAAAAGAACAGTATAAATCAATATTATAACATGTTAGTCTGATAGTGGATTCATTCATGTTATTCTTTTTTGTTCCACATTCTTATTTATGTAGAACTGACATGAAAACACATCAAGATTAAATAAAATTTTTTACGGCACCTGGGAAGTATGTCGATAAATTGTTGACTACAATGTGTAAATGACTTTGTGCACGTGCAGTGATACTGCTGTACCCATTGTGTGCACCTTGAAATTTTCCTTTAAGTAAAAAAACAACTGCTGTAAGTGAGTTGAGTTGTTTATGCTGTTGTGACGGAAGGTTACAACTGTAAACAGTCATTGTTGGCGCATTCCTGGACATATTAATGGCAACAAAGATGGAGTTTCTTTTTCACCTCTGCCTCCACTCCTCTCTTTGCCAAGGCGAGCCACTGATCCCATGGTCCCCTGGATAGTCTTTTGAGATGTTCTTAACAGCACCAGGCTAGCTGATGCTAGCAATGCTAGGCTAACGGCTATTCTCATCTACAACCTGTGAAGTGAGGGACGGCGCATCTTCTGGACTCTCGGGCCGGTGAACGAATATGATGATCAGGGCCGGCCGAAGCCTCCATGGGGCCCTAAGCAAAATTTGGTTTTGGAGCCCTCTAGTTCTGCTAACAATGTGGACTGACTGCAATCAGCAGTCCGATCATTAGGCCACTCACACACCTGTGTCAGGGAGTGGGGTTTGCGGTGGAGAGAAGAGACGCAGGTAGACCCAGGATGTAGATGAAAATGGTGATTTATTGATGAACAAAAGCTCAGTCCAGGATGACAGGCAGCACAGCAGAGAGGTTAGCATACAGCTAATACCGGTAGCAACTGAAGACTGAATAACGAGAGCTAAGCTAACCAACTGGCAAGCACGCAGTAGACAACAACTGACATAAGACGAGAACCCGACAAGAGACAGAAACAACAGGTGGACTTAAATACACACGGGGTAATCAGGTAACTAGACACACCTGGGAAGCAATCAACGGGGAAGATGCAGAAACAACAGAGACTCAGGACAGAAAAACCTTAAAATAAATACACAGAAACACGGATTATGACAACCTGCTATAAACTTATTGCATCTCTGGCAATGCTGTTTACATTATATACATGTATGTATGTATGTATGTATGGATACATTTATTGGCCAACTGATTTATCAACCACTTGACTTCTGGGCGCCGATTTCCTTAATTTTGGAGGATCGTGATTGGCCGATACTTACATGTGAAGCCCATCTTATTCCCTAATCTTATCTTCGTCAGCAAAGGTTTAAAAATCAGTCTCTGTCCTCTTCTACTCTACAGTGAGAGGTTTGACTGACAGACTGGCCCACAAGGTCAGGTCTGCATGTTTATAGTTAACTATATTCACCCCACTGTTGCCAACTCAGTGACTTTCTTGCTATATTTAGCGACATTTCAGACAAAAACAATTCATATCAGCCAAAATCAAAATCGGCAGGTCAGGCGTTTTATAGATTGGTAACCAGGAATCGGCCAGAAAACTGCAATCAGTGCAGCCCTACACACATATTCATGACATTCTTTGATTAAATAAATTTCTCTTAAGCATTACTCGAATAGCTAAAAATTTAATTTATACCAGGTGAGTCTTTCTCCCCTAAGAATGTGGATTGTGTTGAGGACACAAATTTGATCATTCTTAGTATTAATACAGTTAATCGTAGAGCATGCGAAAATAGTGGATTGAATAACATCTTAGAGGGCCTGCAGGAGGGACTGTCTGTTATCAGGGAGGAACCACGCCATAAATTAACTCTGGCACACAGGCAGTGTCTCAGTCGAGCAGGCAGCAGAGATATGACAAGTTATCTCCCACAGGGAGAGGAAAACACTAAAAACTTAAGGAAACACAAACTAAGAACACATAATACTTTTAATAATTGCAATTTAATTAGTAGAACACAATTTAGTTAAAGTTAACATGATTTGAACTAGTCTAGCTTGTAGTCTCATATGAATAGCTTAACTCATGTTAAACTGTAACATCAGTTAGTCAAGCATATAATCAAAACTAGTATAACATTAATTAGAAAATGTCTGGAATGAAATGCGTTCATATTGAAAATGTTCAGCTATACTCTTTAAGTTTCTTAATTCTTAAAATCAGCACTTTGATCTTAGAAAATCAAAAATACCTTTACTGTACATTTAAAATAATTTGTTTTGCTGTAGTTGTACTTTTAAGCAG
>NW_006800450.1:62659-75302 GCF_000485575.1 Poecilia formosa | reverse complement strand
AGTAGATAAATTCTATGAAGTTATGGAAAAAAGTTTTTGAAGTTACACTGAGGTCAGAAGTGGGCATCTATAAGCAGCAATATGGTTTTATGTGAGAAAAACGTACTACAGATTCCGTCTTTGCAGATTTTGATAGAGAAGTTCAGAGAATGTCATACAGTGCTGCATTGTGTTTTTATAGATCTAGAGAAAGCATATGACTGTATTCCAAGATAGGAGTTATGGTACTGCATAAGAAAGTCTAGATATTTCAGTAGAAATAGGGTTAGATCAAACCCTATTTCCATCATGGGAGAAGAAGTGGAGGTGGTTGAGGAATATAAATTCCTCGGTGTTCATCTGGACAACAGATTGGATTGGAGATGCAACAGTGAAGTGTCTATAAGTAGGGACAAAGCAGACTGGACTTCTTGAGGAAACTAAGATCATTCAAGGTTTGCAGCAAGATGATGCAGATCTTCTATAAGTCTGTTGTTGAGAGTGTCATATCTTCTGCAGTTGGGGCAGCAGCCTCAGAACCAGGGACCTAAAATGGCTTAACAGCCTGATAAAGAAGGCTGGTTCTGTTCTGGGTACGACTGTGGAGCCTATGAAGATGATGATTCTTCATGAAACCAAGAAAGTTATGGACAACCCTGTCTTGGGAAAACAGAGTATCTTCAGTCAAACACTTCTTCAGATTTGCTGTAATACAGACCGCTACAAGAGATCTTTCCTGCCAACAGCTATACTATCTACACTAAGTCATATGAATTAATATGAGTTACAACATTTAACTTCCCTTTGGATCACTAAAGTAATTTTGTATTTGAATTTGAGTAGCAGAGAACTATGTTAGAGTGGTGCAGGATGTGTTATGTATGAGAGCTGTAAGACTGTGGTGAGATGTGCTTTGGAGTGACAAAAAGGAGTTCACGGTGTAAGTGGAATTTCACCGAGGAACAGCACTGAGCCCTTTCTTGTTTATGTGGTGATGGACAGGTTGACAAATGAGGTTAGACAGGAATCTCCATACACTATGATGTTTACAGATGACACTGCAAACATCTGTAAACATCATAGTTTACAGAGAGCACAGAACAGGTGGAGGAAAATCTTGAGAGATGAAGGTTTGCCCTGGAAAGGAGAGAAATGTAGGTTAGATATAGCAAGACAGAATACGTGTGTGAATGAGAGGGACTCAAGTGGACATGAGGTTACAGAGAACAGAGATAAGAAGGTGAAGGATTTTAAGTAGTTAGAGCATGAAAAAGAAGTAAAGAAACGTGTCCACCCAGGTTGGAATGGGTGGAGAAAAGTGTCAGGTGTGCTTTGTGATAAAAGAGTATCAGAAAGGATGAAAGGAAAGGTGTACAAGATGGTGGTGTGACCTGCAATGCTGTTTGGTTTAGAGACAGTGGCAACGACAAAGAGGCAGGATGCAGAGTTGTAAGTAGCAGAGAAGGACATGTCACTCCCAAGGAGAACCTCAACAATGGATAAGATCAGAAATTAATACATCAGAGGAATAGCTCATGTAAGATGCATGGGAGATAAAGTCCGAGAAGCCAAGCTGAGATAGATTCCCTCAAGGGAAAAGCCAAGAGGAAAAAAAGAAGTCCCTCTGACAATAAAGTCTAGGTCAGGGGTCACCAAAATGGTGTCCGCGGGCACCTAGTCGCCTGAGGGGACATTGTCAGTCGCCCCCAGAGCAAGTTCTAAAAATAGCCATTGTCATTAAGGAGCACTGCCAAGAAAAAAAATATATACATATTAAATGTTTTTACATTGAAGTAACATTTGTTTATATTTAGATTAAAAAAAAAAGTAAATTATAAAAACATTTACAATAAATTGCTGTATGTATAAAACTCTTTTCTACAGTTAAAGTTCAGAATTATGCGCAGATGCCTGCAGAACATTATCGGAAGGCAGTAGCGCCTGCAGCTAACGGAGTACCCACTCTGCATACCTTGAGATGCAGGTATGCAGAGTGGGAATGCATCTCAAGGTATGCATTGAAATTGCATACAAATTCCAGAAATTATTTTCTTTTTTTACTCTGCATACCTTGAGATGCAAACTTGCATCTCAAGGTATTATCCAACCCTTTTATTGTTAATAAAATTGTGGAGAAAAGCAGATCTTTTGTGTCAAAACATCTTGTATGTAGCGAGTCTGTGGGGGTGGGCACGCCAAAGCCTAAATCTTATTGCTCAGTTTACTTTTGTTTATTTGGCGGCTTGGTGCTTTTTCTGTAAGCTAAAGATGAATGAGCAGAGTTTGATCCTCCCGTACAGCTGCAGATGCTATTGCAACAATCCATACTCTTAGTCACTTGTGGGAAATTTAGAATCACACAGAAGAGCTCCAAAAGGGAATCAAACTTTAAACTCTGTGAACTAAGAACTTCTGATCACATAATAGGAATTAACCATTGTTGCCATGGTAAATCATTACTGATAACTGTTGTGAGTAGTCCCTAACATTAATATGATCAGGCAGCATGTAATCACATGTATTATTGTTATAAAGGCTGGCTGAGCCAATATAATTTATGTCTGTATCAAACAAGTAGCCCATCATGTTACTCTGTACTCGTGAGGCAGGTCCCAGTCTCAAAAAGGTTGGTGACCCCTGGTCTAGGTAGTCTCTACTATGTCAAAATATCTTCAGGTTGGTTTTATGCTCTACTCAGGTCACTAGTTAAACTTATACTTTTTGATATGAAGAGAAGAAGATGTGAAACAGTATTTGAAAAACCATCTTCAAAATAGGTTTGTCTGTTTCAATTAATGAGTAACACAAAAATGTGTAATTCGTAATTAAATTAAAAAGGACATTAATGATACCCAACACTGGCAAACATTAGGAGATTACTTTGATCAGGCCTCATCTGGCCACAAGGGCGGCGAATCGGGGTTCCAGACACAACCAGTGATGATGCTCTGCCATGGTATCCCACTGGAAGCCTCAACCTGCCAAACATCATAACCCAGTTTTGAACAACAAAACCACACAAGCAACAATTTGGGTTGTGTTTTTGCACAAACTTACCGAACTGGAAAACTGATGGCTAGAACTTTCTATAAATTTACTTAAACTTGGTACAAAGTTTTTAAATCAAATGTTTCAGTATCAATAAAAAAGTGATAGATAATCACATGTTAAACCATAATAATGTTATTTATTCCTGTTTCTAATTTAGTAAATTGAAAACATGCAACCCTCAAGCTGTCGTCTTGAAAAACATGTGTAAACATGAAAATCCTTGAACAACATAAATAAATTAATTTCTTTTACATGAGCATAATGACATCTGCAGGACTTAGGCTGACTTTCTATCTTTAAATATTATTCATGAAATTTTATTATTAATTTGGTTTGTTGCTCTAGATATTAGCATGGCATGTACCAGTTTGGCATCAAAGCATTCTCTTTTCCTCGAAACATGATGCCGACATTAGTGGCGTGATCCTTGGAGGAGTAGAAATCAGTGTAATCACCTGTGAAACACACAGAAGTGGATTTCTATTTTTAATTCATTTGTAAAACCCTCCAAAAAATCTTTCCATATTCTCACTATAAACTTCCTTTTAAAGTTTATAGTGAGACTGGCTTAGGTTATCCTGTCATTCTCCGATAGGCTTAGGCTACTGAAAGACAAAATGACCACTTTTTCTCATGTTCTTATTCTACTCCTCTACAATTTGCATTATTTCCCACTAATTCAACTATTAAAGTTTTGCTTTCTCTCAGTTACTTTTCTTCCCATAGAAGCTACACCTGGTCTGACATTCTGTTTAGCTGTGATTCGTTCCTGGAGGGGGCACCAGCTGAGATAATGTTGCCATCAGCAAATCGTTTTCCCTTTCCTGCAATTACCGTTTTCCTTTCATGAACATCAAAAATAATTCTATATCACTTCATCAGTTTCTTCTTGTGCATTCTTCTCTGTCTTCTTTTGGGAATCAGAATTCACATTAATATTAGGCTTATGTAATTATTAATAATTATAATCAATCATTTATTATTAGATTATTCATAAAATGTAAATTCTTTACAGCTGAAACATTCTGTAATTTATCTCTTTCATTAACTACTGGCATGTAATCTAACTACTGACAAGACAAAAGGAATATGTAGAAGAATAAAATGGGAATCAAATCAGATTAGTGAATGAGCTATGACAAAATGAAACTGGAATACTGAAAAAAGTACCTCAAAACCAATTATCTAATAAACAAGAAAAAGGAAAAAACAGAGTTGCACAACCATAAATGCAGCATACAGTATTGTAAAAGAGAATAACTGTTCTACAATTATTCTCTTTTGTGAAACTGAGGGCTGTTTCACAAAAGTAGGATTACAAAATCCAGGATAAGAGACAAAACCAGGCTGGACATAGCACCATCAGTTCATCCTGCTTTTATCAAATTCACAAAGACCAAACCAGGCTCAAGAGGTGTGACTATGTCGAGCCAAACTCAAATAATTGGCGAATGCAAGTCAACAGATTTCTTCGGCAGACCATGAGATCGATCACAGACTCATTGATTCTATGCTAGACAAACTGCGTACACTATACTGCACACCAATCACACAACATCTTTTGATTTAGGATTATGAGGAATTGAAGCGCAACATACTAAAGAAAAAAAAACTGCTACTATAATAGCAAAGAATAGGAGATAGATTAAATGTGTAATTAGCCTAAAATATAAATTTCTTAACCATTCTTAACTGAAAACAACAACCCGTCATACTTGTCATTTGCTCAAATAAACAACCTTAACCTGGTTTGAGTATTTCGGAAACTGCTGATCTACTGGATTTTCACGTACACTAGATTTTCTAGGGTTTACAGAGAATGGTCCGAAAAAGAGAAAATATCCAGTGAGCGTCAATTCTGTGGGCGTAAATGCCTTGTTGATCCCAGAGGTCAGAGGAGAATGGCCAGACTGGTTCAAGCTGATAGAATGGCAACAGTAACTTAAATAACCTCTCGTTACAACCGAGGTATGCAGAAGAGCATCTCTGAATGCACAACACGTCAAACCTTGAGGCAGATGGACTACACTGTGTACCACTCCTGTCAGCTGAGAACAGGAAACTGCGGCTACAATTTGCACAGGCTCACCAAAATTGGACAATAGAAGATTGCAAAAACGTTGCCTGGTCTGATGAGTCTCGATTTTTGCTGCGACATTCAGACAATGGAGTCAGAATTTGGCGTCAAAACATGAAAGCCTGGCTCAGTCCTGCCTTGTGTCAATGGTTCAGGCTGGTGGTGGTGGTGCAATGGTGTGGGG
The DNA here is from genome assembly GCF_000485575.1 of Poecilia formosa. NCBI lineage: Eukaryota > Metazoa > Chordata > Actinopteri > Cyprinodontiformes > Poeciliidae > Poecilia > Poecilia formosa. The sequence continues at coordinate 70,011 of NW_006800450.1, read as the reverse complement.
GATATTTTCCTGGCATACTGGTACACAGTGGTCATAAGGGATGGACATGGTCAGCAACAACACTCAGGCAGGCTGTGGCGTTGACATGATGCTCAAATGGTACTAATAAGTACAGTGTACCAATCTTCTGATGGCTACTTCAAGCAGGATAACGTACCATGTCATAAAATGCAAATCATCTCAGACTGGTTTCCTGAACACGACAATGAGTTCACTGGACTCAAATTCTTCCACAGTCACCAGATCTCAATCCAATACAGTACCTTTGGGATGTGGTGTAATGGGAGATTCGCATTATGGATGTGCAGCAAACAAATCTGCAGCAACTGTGTGATGCTTTCATGTCAATATGGACCAGACTCTCTGAGGAATGTTTCCAGTATCTTGTTGAATCTAGGCAGTTCTGAAGGCAAAATGGGGTCCAACTCAGTACTAGCTAGTTGTACCTAATTGAGTGAGTATTTTAAATGTTCTGTTATTTAAACTGGACATTTGTTTAATTATATGGCTTGACTTAATTACCATACACTTGTTGCTTTATGACCCATTTGTCTAGCTCCCTCAACCTAGACAGATGGTCTATTAAATGCCTTTAATATTTATTAAAGGCCTTTCCATAAAACTAGAACAAAAACACAATCTAACAGAAACACAATCTAACAGTAACATAGTCTGTATGGGTCATTTTAAAATTGATAATGGTATTTTCTAACATTACAATGTTAAAATCATAATAGTACTTGACAGAATACCATAAATAATTAGTGTTATTTTGATGCAGAGAGTTAAAAAGACAGAAACAAGCAGACAAGTAAGTCATGGAGAAAACACTTAGGTTTCTAATCAGCATGCCCGGTGACTTAACAGATAAGGCTCCAGGCTTAACTAGCAGGAACAGCTGCACAGGATAAATCGGCATGATAACTTATGTCTTCCCACTATTGTGAAACCAAATTGAAACCTAATTAAGCAAGAATATTCTGAAAATCCCAGTTTAATCTGCTATCCTGAGGGCTGTTTTACAAAAGTAGCATTACAAAATCCAGAATAAGAGATAAAGCCAGGCTTGACATAGCGCCATCAGTTCATCCTGGCTTTATTCATTTCACAAAGATGAAAATGGGCTCAGGAGGTGCGACCGTAGGGTGAGACTATGTTGAGCCAAGCTGAAGTAATTCAGTTCAATGCGTGTCAACAGATTTCTTCAGCAGACCATGAAAGGAATCACAGATTCTATCCTAGATAAATTGTGTACGCCATCCCTCACACCAAACGAGCAACATATTCTGATTAAGGATTATAAGTAATTGAAGCACATGATACCAAAGAAAAAAACTGCTGCTACAATAGCAAGCAACAGTGGATCAATTGAATGTATAATTAATACAAAATATACATTTCCAAACAATTCTTACAAAAAAAACGTTTTAGTTATACCTGTCACTTGCTCAAATAAACAAGTTTAACCGAATAATAAAAGAACAATATAAATCAATATTATAAACATGTTAGTCTGATAGTGGATTCATTCATGTTATTCTTTTTTGTTCCACATTCTTATTTATATAGAACTGACATGAAAACACATCAAGATTAAATAAAATTTTTTACGGCACCTGGGAAGTATGTCGATAAATTGTTGACTACAATGTGTAAATGACTTTGTGCACGTGCAGTGATACTGCTGTACCCATTGTGTGCACCTTGAAATTTTCCTTTAAGTAAAAAAACAACTGCTGTAAGTGAGTTGAGTTGTTTATGCTGTTGTGACGGAAGGTTACAACTGTAAACAGTCATTGTTGGCGCATTCCTGGACATATTAATGGCAACAAAGATGGAGTTTCTTTTTCACCTCTGCCTCCACTCCTCTCTTTGCCAAGGCGAGCCACTGATCCCATGGTCCCTTGGATAGTCTTTTGAGATGTTCTTAACAGCACCAGGCTAGCTGATGCTAGCAATGCTAGGCTAACGGCTATTCTCATCTACAACCTGTGAAGTGACGGACGGCGCATCTTCCGGACTCTCGGGCCGGTGAACGAATATGATGATCAAGGGCGGCCGAAGCCTCCATGGGGCCCTAAGCAAAATTTGGTTTTGGAGCCCTCTAGTTCTGCTAACAATGTGGACTGACTGCAATCAGCAGTCCGATCATTAGGCCACTCACACACCTGTGTCAGGGAGTGGGGTTTGCGGTGGAGAGGAGAGACGCAGGTAGACCCAGGATGTAGATGAAAATGGTGATTTATTGATGAACAAAAGCTCAGTCCAGGATGACAGGCAGCATGGCAGAGAGGTTAGCATACAGCTAATACTGGTAGCAACTGAAGACTGAATAACGAGAGCTAAGCTAACCAACTGGCAAGCACGCAGTAGACAACAACTGACATAAGACGAGAACCCGACAAGAGACAGAAACAACAGGTGGACTTAAATACACACGGGGTAATCAGGTAACTAGACACACCTGGGAAGCAATCAACGGGGACGATGCAGAAACAACAGAGACTCAGGACAGAAAAACCTTAAAATAAATACACAGAAACACGGATTATGACAACCTGCTATAAACTTATTGCATCTCTGGCAATGCTGTTTACATTATATACATGTATGTATGTATGTATGTATGGATACATTTATTGGCCAACTGATTTATCAACCACTTGACTTCTGGGCGCCGATTTCCTTAATTTTGGAGGATCGTGATTGGCCGATACTTACATGTGAAGCCCATCTTATTCCCTAATCTTATCTTCGTCAGCAAAGGTTTAAAAATCAGTCTCTGTCCTTTTCTACTCTACAGTGAGAGGTTTGACTGACAGACTGGCCCACAAGGTCAGGTCTGCATGTTTATAGTTAACTATATTCACCCCACTGTTGCCAACTCAGTGACTTTCTTGCTATATTTAGCGACATTTCAGACAAAAACAATTCATATCAGCCAAAATCAAAATCGGCAGGTCAGGCGTTTTATAGATTGGTAACCAGGAATCGGCCAGAAAACTGCAATCAGTGCAGCCCTACACACATATTCATGACATTCTTTGATTAAATAAATTTTTCTTAAGCCTTACTTGAATAGCTAAAAATTTAATTTATACCAGGTGAGTCTTTCTCCCCTGAGAATGTGGATTGTGTTGAGGACACAAATTTGATCATTCTTAGTATTAATACAGTTAATCGTAGAGCATGCGAAAATAGTGGATTGAATAACATCTTAGAGGGCCTGCAGGAGGGACTGTCTGTTATCAGGGAGGAACCACGCCATAAATTAACTCTGGCACACAGGCAGTGTCTCAGTCGAGCAGGCAGCAGAGATATGTCAAGTTATCTCCCACAGGGAGAGGAAAACACTAAAAACTTAAGGAAACACAAACTAAGAACACATAATACTTTTAATAATTGCAATTTAATTAGTAGAACACAATTTAGTTAAAGTTAACATGATTTGAACTAGTCTAGCTTGTAGTCTCATATGAATAGCTTAACTCATGTTAAACTGTAACATCAGTTAGTCAAGCATATAATCAAAACTAGTATAACATTAATTAGAAAATGTCTGGAATGAAATGTGTTCGTATTGAAAATGTTCAGCTATACTCTTTAAGTTTCTTAATTCTTAAAATCAGCACTTTGATCTTAGAAAATCAAAAATACCTTTACTGTACATTTAAAATAATTTGTTTTGCTGTAGTTGTACTTTTTAGCAGCACAAAGTCTTGAACAGCGACTAATCCCACCATTTTGGATGTTGAAGTTGTGACACAGTGGCATACTGTCCCAATTCTCACATTTTTGCACGCTTGTAAACCTGCGCATTCAAACCCTTATGTGCACTTCATTGAATCCACACTTCACAGAGGGGTGTTTGCGTGCGCATTGATCATTGGGACTGGGCCAAAGATACCTGAGGCAAATTCACCATTCATACCAAATAAAGGAGTTGTCAAAAACAAAACAAGAAATAAACATTATTTACACAGACCTAACACAAAACAATAAATGGTACCAATATTTACATGCATTCAAATCATTAGAACCAAACTAATATAAGGTCAATCAAAGAATACGTTTAACTTAATACAACTCCTCAGAGCATTACCCCTCTTAATTGACATGGTATGCTCCAGGAGCTTTTCAGCAGCACCTGTCACATTTGTCTCTCTTTGCTGCTCTACCCTGCTGGGGAGACACACCAGGAAAGGCAAACACTCAATTAGCAAACTCAAATTAAACCCATAAAAGTTATCAGAAACAAACTGACATTTCCCCTCACATTCTCCCTGAACAGGAAAGGTGGCCAGTTTCCCTACCTTAAAAAATGTTAAACTAAATGTCACAATGAGGCTAAAATAAATAACTGAAACAGGAAACATTTGGACTGTAAATAAACTAAGCAACATAATATTAGCATCCCTTTATTAGTAATGGAGCCCCTGGTCTCCATCACAATAATGAACTGAATTGGATTGAAATTAGTCATAAATTCAATCCAATTTATGACTAAGAGTGTAGAGGACAGAGATCATTGTAAGACATTTAGAAATAAAACTGTAACATACTGAATATTTCTTTATTCAGTATGGAATCCTGAATATATGATCTAATATGTAGTGCTCATATTAGATCATATTAAAACTGATCTAAATTGAGCTAGTACATTGCTAATGTGAAGAGAGAGGTAGAGATACCCCTCTGACCCAACTGGAGATGTGATTATACCTACTGTTCATGCCATCAAATAAGAACAGGTCTGCAAATGTAAGCCATTGATTATTAATGAGACATTTTGCTGTTGAAGTGATAACAAGAAGGTGAAATATCTTTGTGCAGATGTATGCAGTTTGTTGAAGATTTTTCAAAAAAAAAAAAAAAAAGTAAATTCTCACCAACATCTGCAGGAAGATGCATCGTGGCTTCACTCTGACTGACAAATGCCCTGCAGAAAGCAACAGATAAGCTAAAATGAAACTTGTTATCTGTGGAGAAATTGTATGCAAGGAAAAGTTTTAAGTCCAATAAAACCTAATAAATGATTTAATTTGAATAAGGGACTGTGCAACACGAATACCTAAAACAGCCATGTGTATGCAAGATTGACAAGCCCAGGTATTCAACTGATGACCCTATTGAGAACTTAAGAGGGCCGCTTATTATTAAGCAAGTTGTAGTTTTAGTTTTGAGGATTCATTTTATTGTTGAACAAAACTGCAGCGCTCTCGATCAATCCAAAATGTTAATAATCTTTGAAATGACCAAAGGTTATTTAGTCAATAACCTTTGGTCAATCCAAAGATTTTGGTTTTCTTAGTACAATATTTGTGTGTGCATTATTATTGTGATTATTGGGCAACTATTACGATGCAGAAATATTATGCAACTAAATTAAAACTGAAAATTTTCACATCTCATTTATTTATTATCATATGTTGAAGTGAAAATAATAAACATACATCTCAAAATTGACAAACATATTAAAAAATACATCAATGACTAATATAGCCACCCTTCTTTTCAAGAATGGTTATAAGCCTTCCAGTCATGGAGTCTGTCAGTTTCTTGATCTGTTGACAATCAACTTTTTGTGCAACCACAGCCTCCCAATTTTTTTCCTCCATCAATATTTTTATTGCATTTTTCAACAAATTTTGACATACCTGCCATATAACCAATACAGTCAACAAGAACAACAAATGCCCTCTTTGATGCACATTTGCATAAATTCTTTTAAATATACAGGAGATGATAATCCATTGTAGAGACTTCTTAACATCATGGTCTTATGATATTTTTGTCTTTAGTTGGCTTCCTTCTCTTGACACAAGGCCACACCTTCAACAAAAGTCTGGAGGGGTTTGTAAACGCTTTCAAATAACTCGCTTTTCCCTTTTTGGAGATATGTTATGTGTTCCAAGGGTAAAGTCTTCAGCATTTGTCTAATCCATTGCTTGATATTTGGTCATGTTGTTCTCTTCCAGAAAAGTGCTATCAGTCTTTTAACTTGTAATAGACAAATATCAATAGTTGTTCACATTTAGTGTTTTTGGGATACAGACTTAGAATGAGGAAAAAATGGATATAGTGCAATGTCCTTTGAGACAATATGTTCTATAGTTTTTTATTGCTTTCCAAAACTTTTTAATTTCCCTGAATTCCTAGATACAATAAAATAGTGTCCTTTTTTCTTCTCAGCATTTTGTAAATGTGTCTGGTATATAAGGATTTTACCGATTTAAATTGAAAGTAATATAGATTTCCATTAACCATTTATGATTATAAATAACCTTAGGTGAGAGCTAACTGTTTGTTTGTGCGCCTTTGTACATACAGATCAGGGCCGTGCAGAGACCTTTGGAGGGGCAGGGGCTCAAAGCTAACAAGGGGCACGTTGAACAAGATCTTAAAACATGGTAACAACATAGCAGCAACCCATATTAATCAAGAATGTAATATTTAGTCGGATCATACTATATCATTGTCATGATGTGACAATGCAAATGGGAGCAATGCAAAGCAAACTTAGTCTATGTTTTTCCCGATAGTTATAATGTTTCTGTTTCTGCTGCTGACAGTGCTGGAGGGCTATGTTGATCTGAGACTGTAGTTTTTAAACAGATCACTGGTCACTGGTTATGAAGTATGTTATAAAATAAGCAAATTTGCTGCTATTTTAATAAATAAGTACTACTTCTGTTTAGCCTCTATAACGGTGTTTCTCAACCCTGATCCTTACCCTCCATGTTTTAGGTATTTCCCTTCTGCCACACACCTGAATTGTATGTCTGGGTGACTGGGTTTGTTCACAAATACATTACAGAAAATAATAACCAATAATCAGTGACTGATTTAAAACTCAGCCAATTAATGGGCTCCCTTTCAACAGACTTAACTAGATCTAACACTGTTGACGATGCTGATCTTAGTAGGAGGTAGTTGACGTAGGCTAAATCATGATTCTGTTTAAGGCCCCTTATTATCTTGGGCCGGTGTTACGTCAGTCCGCATTTCCCCATCATATACGGTTCAGGCCTATGCATCTTCTTGCCGCTCCGCCCCACCCACGCAGCAAAATACGTGTGAGCACTGAGAAAGCACGCGCTTGTTCGGCGTGCTTGTCTGGGGAACTACGGACACCGTGAAAGCTCAAACAGCATGTTTCGGCAAAGTTGTCACACTTTCGTCACGTTTTTGCGTGAAACTAATAGTAATAATACTAATACTAATACTACTACTAGTAGTAGTATATATATGTGACATATATTATTATTATTATTATTATTATTATTATTAGTAGTAGTAGTATTAGTATTATTAATACTAAAAATACTGATAAAAAAAAAATTCCCTTCTCA
>NW_006800450.1:58889-60897 GCF_000485575.1 Poecilia formosa | reverse complement strand
CCCTTTGAGGGATCCTTCTGGATCAGGATTGTGCGCCCTTCAGTTAACCATTCAGGGTGAGTCCCGTTTTGTAGCAGCTGGTTCAGTTGAGCTGCCAGTCGCTCATGGAGGGCAGTGAGTTTCTTCAGCTAGTAGGCATGGATCATGTCAGGTCCTGGTGCTGTCCAGTTTCTCATACCCGAGACTCTTTCTTGGACATCTGCCACAGTGATGGTTACCAGGGCTTGTTCATATATATATATATGATGGGCATATTTCACCCATCAGACACCGTTCCCCCCTTTAACATAGGGGGAACGGTATCTCATGGGTGATTTTAACATAGGGGAAACGGTATCTGATGGGTAAAATATACCCATCAGATACTGTTCCTCACCCTTTAAAACAGGGGGAACAGTATCTCATGGGTGATTTTCAGTCATCAGATACTGTTCCCTCACTTTACCACAGGGTGAATGGTATCTGATGGGTAATATTGAGCATTAAAATGCATTGCCCAGTTCTTATTTCATATAGCACTATCTATCTATCTATCTATCTATCTATCTATCTATCTATCTATCTATCTATCTATCTATCTATCTATCTATCTATGACTAAACGTATATATATTTAGAATAATTATAATATATATGTGACATATATGTATTTATTGTTATTATTGTTATTATTGTTATTAGTATTATCATGCAAAAACGTGAGGAAAGTGACAACTTTGCCGAAGCATGTTATTTGAGCTTTCACGGTGTCCGTAGTTCTCTGTGTCTTCTATTCACAACCACTCGCCTCCAGCCCAGATCTCGTTAGCAGCAGTGAGAACTGCCTGGTAGTAACTAGAGGTGTGCCGATCGATCGGCCACCGATTATAATCGGCCGATTTCCGTAAAAAAGTGTATGATCGGTTATTGCCAATCATGGTCTCTTGTTGCCGATCACACAAACCGATCACCTGCTTCAGCCTGCCTGTGCAGCTGGTCTCCTCTTTCCTTCACATTGCGCAAGCATGCAGCAACAAATCCTAAGCGATCTCGTGTGGAACTATAATGCACTGAGTGAATGGGGAAGTTTGCGTTTTGCGGCGAAAAATTTAAGCACATGGGGTGAAGCACGTCAAAATGCATCAACACTACCAATCTAATATGGCATAAAAACAATGCCATACTTGACGGAGTTTGGCTATATCGAGGCTCACGGCAGTAAAAAAAAAAAAAAAAAATAGAGCGATCAGATAGCAGGTAAAGCAGCGCACAGCTACAAACACTCACCCAGATTAGCATGACGGTCAGAAAGCTAAACAAATAACCCAAAAAATTATACGACACTGAAGTTGGTTTCCAATTCCAGCTTCCAATAGCTAAAGGGCGATTCCAGTTTAAAAACTACTACACCTGGAGACTTGAAACCTGGACTAGATTATTCTGCTCTAATAGCAGAATATTTATAACCATGTTTGGGATTTGTGAAACCTTTTTCTGATTTGTGAAAACTCAAAGTTAGATTTTCACCATTTTTGGCACCTCTTTCATTACTACAACTGCTCTAATTAAAAAACTACAACACCTAGACTCTTCAAACCTGGAATAGATTATTCTCCCCTTCAAGCAGAATATCCAAAACCATGTTTGGGATTTGTGAAACCTTTTTCTGATTTGTAAAAACTCAATAAATTTCGATTATCACTATTTTTTGCATCTCTTTCATTACTATAACTGCTCTAATTAAAAAAACTACAACTCCTAGACTCTTCAAACCTGGAATAGATTATTCTCCTCTTCAAGCTGGATTTGTGAAACCTTTTTCTGATTTGTGAAACTTCACTTCACTTAACAGACCCCTGTAAAAGATCTTTCCTTCCAACAGCCATCACCATCTACAATAACTCTTTGAAGAATTAATGAGTTACACCAACATTTTATTTCCCATTGGGATTAATAAAGTTGTTTTGAATTAGAATTGAATTTGAAAAAAAAACTGCATGGAAAAAGTATGAATAGTAATCTGATCTTTA
>NW_006800450.1:35888-58680 GCF_000485575.1 Poecilia formosa | reverse complement strand
TGAACCCGGGCACAAGAGAGGATATAATGAGTCAAAAGGTTTTTAAAGTTCAACAATTTTTCCTTTCTTAACAGTTTTATACTTGAATCTTTTGGCAATGTTGAGAGGTTTTATTTTGACTTTTTGCATTATTTAGCCACTTCAGAGCCTTCATATGTTTTCAGTCTGTTAAAGATAGTATTACTCATAGCAGTACAATTTGCACAATGCCTGTTTTGTTTTGTTTCCTTCTTGGAAAAAGTTATTAAAAACAAGTTTTTGTCTAAATTAAGGTGAATTCATTGTTCCTTTTTCCACATAATGTAACCGGTAGTGTTTATGATTAAAAAAATAATAATTATGTGATCGGTATCAGCGATCGGCAGTAATCGGCCCTCATGGTTGATCGGAATCGGAATCGGCAGGAAAAACCTGATCAGCACATCTCTAGTAGTAATGTAAAGGTGAAGCAGAGAGCGAACAGTAAGCAGACGGTATCGGGGCTCTGAGGTGTGTCGCAGTGATAGTCACGGTACAGTTTCTTTACCTGGTTCTTACCACAGAACCAGGTAAAGCTGTAGGACTGCTTTATCTGTAGGGTGGTAGGGCCGACTCAGGCTGCTTGTAACAAGCTGGGCATTTAGTCCAGCACTGGGACACAGTGCTTGACTAAAGCACCCTCCTTTAGTCCAGTACCCTCCTTTACCCCCTCCTTTTTGCTAAATTGTTATATTTAGCTAAACATTATTGTTGTTGAGGAGGGCCACAAGCAGGCCTCCTGGGACACAGATGAAGAATATAAATAAAAAAATGTAAAAACAACAACAACAACAAAAACACTCAAAAAGGGTGCTAGGGGCATCAAGGATAAAAGGGGCAGGGGCTCAAATAGTTATTTTAAGTTGGGGTTTAGGTCTGTTGAAGAAGGAGGACCACATCATTATTTAACCTTGTCACTTTTGACTGGCGGAGGCTCTGCATTCAGCAAGGAGGCGAGGCAACAGAATGTATTTGAGGTGGGTTTATTTGGTCATCATTACATCGACACCCTTCACACAGTGAAACAAAGAAGCTGACGTTTATGCCTGAGGCAAGTTCCACTTACACCAGGTAAAGGGGTGATCAAAAAAAAAGACAAACAAGAAACAAACACTACTTACACAAACCTAACAATAAATGATCCAACAAATATTTACATGCATGCAAATTATTAAAACTAAACTAATCTAAGGTCAATCAAAAAGTAAATGTAACCAAATATAAATCCTCAGAGTATTACCCCTCTTAATGGAAGATGGTTTGCTCCAGGAGCATTTGTCTCCCTTTCTGCTCCACCTTGCTGAGACACACTCAGAAAGGCAAGTACTCAAACAATTAACTCAAATTGAACCAATCAGAAATAAACTGACACAATGTAACTGAAATAAAGAACTGATACAAAACACATTTGAACTGTAAATAAATAACATAATATCAATAATCAATATGGGATGGAATCCCTGGTCTCCATCACAAACCTTTAAGGCTAACCACTTGGTGAAGTACTTTGATGCATATGAAGGAGCATTGTCCTGCATAAAAACCATGGTCTTGAAAGATACAGTAGGCTTTGGAGTTGATTTTGAGTTCATCTTCAACCCAAAAAGGTCCAACTAGCTCATTTTTAATACCAGCCCATACCAGTGCCTTGCCTCCATCTTGCTGGTGTCTGATCTGAAGTGGAGCTCTGTGCCCAGTACTGATTGTAACAGAGGAGCCATCACGAGCTGGGTTGTAGTCAAAGTTCGTGGCTTCATACAAGCACACACACGTACGCACAACGAAAACTTACTCTTACTTTTTGTTTCAGCTCAAACTGGCATGGTTCATTGTGGTTCCTGCCTCTGTTCTCATGTTCATCCTAACTTATTTTTCAGCTTCAAACATTTTCCCATTTCCAGTTTTCAAACAGGGCTGTTTCCGGATTGTGGCGCATCAGGAGGGAGTCACATGATGGTGTAATGTCATCAAGTTGTATTGTTTTCTATTAAATTGAGAAAACAATACAACTGTTTCTGGTCACAAGCTTTTTTATTTTATTTTATTTTCAGTATAATTATTATTGCATACACTAAGAGTTTACTTGAGTTAGAAGTAATGGTTTTTGTCTTACTGTGGGCAGAGTCTGTAGCTATAAAAGAGAGCTCGGAAACCACAAGGAGTCAGTCTGCTAAAAAGGTGGAGAAATATAAGATTAAGATTATAATAGCTGTTTTATAAGGACTGTGTTTGATTTTGTTCCATTATAGTGTGTTTGGTAGTCTCAGTATTTACTTTTTTTCTCCTCTGCTAGCAGCTAGAGCTGGGTTGGGAGATGGAGCTGCTGTGCCCACAGATTTGTGCCTTTTGTTGCTGTTTTAAAGTTTTTTTATAATTTTTTAATTTTTTTATGTAATTCATGACAAAATAATGTCTGGTACTGCACTGCATTGATGATGATTATATATATATATATATATATATATATATATATATATATATATATATATATAAATAAAATCTTATTTTTGTGAAATTAGTATATATTATCAGTCTGGTGCTGAACTGAGCCAAATTACATTATATTAATTTTATTCTTATGTGCATATTAATTTGGATTTTCATCCAATTAATTTTTATTTTATTATTTATATTGGTTGTATGAATGCTACAGTTGAGATGATTGGTCTGTGCTGCATGGGAAGATTTCTGTGTTATGAGCTGTAGCTCATGTTTTCACTGATTTGTGCCTTTTGTTGTCGTTTTAAAGGGTGCATTAAACTTGCAGTGACCAGACTTGTGCCTCTCGTGTCTGTGTACCATTCTGGCAACCATTTGGAACCTGCTAAAAATACAGTAAATGAACAAAGACAGATTGCATTCAGACTGACCTGCTCCGAAGGCTGACATTATCTCTCAGAGTACTCTCATTGTGTGACAGCAGATTTTGCAGCGTCCTCCGCGCCTCACTCCAGGCTTCATAACCAAGACTCATGAAAGCGTTCAGTGTAGGCTTGAAAAAAAAGAACATTTGGTAAAACATTAGGAATATCCATCCATCCATCCATTTTCTATACACCCTTGTCCCTAATGGGGTTGGGAGGATTAGGAATATCAAATTTCAATTTTAACTGATAAACTGTCAGTGGTGCTTTGCTGATCTTTCATAAACTATACTTGTCTCAAATGAACATTTCTGCTTCTTTATCCAATTTAAACAGTATTGGGTTTGAATTAATTCAGATGCTAGGACCATTAAGATCGCAATCAAATAAGTTTTATATTATTTTATCTGGACTGCTCTGTCATGTGAAGGAATGTTGGCAGGGTCTCATTCTGCAGTTCACTTATCAGCTCTTAACTTGTATAGCATAAAAATGTTGTGCAAACAGTTAGAACCAGGTGGTGAAGGCCTTTCAAATTATACTGAAATAAAATTTTGCAATGGTTGTTCCATAAAAATATCATAGCCACAGATAAAATGTTCGGAGATACTGTAAATGAGTAGTTCTTTAATGTGACTGATTAATTGAAGGTTGTAGCTAGCAGTGTAAAACAAGTCTAAAAATAATAAACTTTACCTGATCAAAGACATCATGGTGTTTGGACATTACAGGTCCTATAAACAGAGAGCTTATCACACCGAGGTCAAGGATTTGGTCTCCAATTGCAACACCAATGCGATGTCTGGGCTGGTGAATAGAAGAAATAGAAAGTGTTGAGATGCTTTGCCAAGGTCGAGAAAGAGTCACACGTTGTTAGACAAAGGGCCCATAGTAAAGAGTTACATTTTTGATTCTGTTAGACACCAACGTCCATTTCTCACGAGAAACAGAAACTTATCAGGCCACAGAGACAGGGAGTGTCTTCAGTTCATATAATCAGCTACCCTCCTCCTTCTCCTCAGACGCTGCACAGACTTTTTTAGAAACTCTTCTCCAATGTAATGGTAAAGCGTCTCCTTTCAGCGCTGAAAGTTAATAAAATAAGTAAAGTCTGAATGCTTTTCTTGGCTGATTTTATGCTCCGTGTGTCAATATAAATTATGATTCATCGATTAGGATTTTCATCCTTAACAGTTGGTAGCAGAGGATGGTTTTGTGTTGACACCTGAGCGGAGATTGGACTGGCCGTTCAGGCGCAGACTTTCCGAAACAGTACTCTGGTGTAGGGCCCACATGAAAGGTAAGGACACTTGTTCCTTAATATACACCATTGTACTGTTTCTCAGGTCTGTATAAATTTCAGTTATCAGCTGTTGTCTGTACCGTTTCCCAGGTTTGTCTAAATTTCATATTGCTTTTACATTTCTGTTCAAATTGTGTTTCACTGACCTGTCTAAAGTTTAACTGTTCATAGGAGTATAGACAAGAAAAAGTAAATTTAGGTGTGGAGAAACTAAGTAGTTTTTAGGTGTAAAGAAACAGTAGTTTTTAGGTGTGAAGATTCAGGTGTAAAGGAAAAATATGATCCAAAGTGGGGCATCGGGCCATGGATTGCGCTTGGTGAGCAAATAGAAGCATTAATAACTTATTTGGCAAAGCATGACGAATATCAAAATAAGGGAGAAAGAGAAAAACAAGAAAAAGGGGGCTAGAATACCTGGTGCAGAAGAAAGGAGGCGACCTGTTAGACAGCCTTTGGGGAAATATTGGCTGGAAGGAATAAATGATGCTGAGGGAAAACTGATTGAAACTAAACTAATCCTGCACAATTTACTATTTTCACATGTGGTAAAATTAACTGTATGAAGGATGAATGAAATTACATAACAGGTAAAATTATAAACAAAATAAAGTGACATCTAATGGGTTGAAGTTTTTGAAATTTGGCTTAGCTGTAGATAGGGTTAAATTTAAACTGAATGAAACTTGAAAAATGAGGTTTATAACAGATTTGAACCTTATCATGGATTAATCATTATTTTTCTCTGTTATTATCTTATCAAAAACAGGATTTCTTTTTATGTGAAACTTGGTCACCTTAAAATGTCTAAAGAGGGAACAGAATTGGTAAATAAATATGAGTATGTGTTTGATTCAAAGGGTGATTATGAAACAGCTTCAGATTCAAGTACGGTTCATTACATTGGTTACAACATATTCTTGTCTCAAAGACAATTTATGATTCTAAATCCAGATAATTCCTTTACCTTACTTCAAAATGGCAAATAGTATGTTAGAAGAGGGATAATCACATTTTAGCTTTGGTTTAAAACCAGATATCATTTATTACGAGACTGTTTCATTTGGTTTGATTTTATTTTCATTTTTATTGATATTATTGTTTTTTGTTTTTTTTCTAATAACAAACCAAGTAACTAACTAACTTACTAACTGAACTAACTGCTGTTTTCAAAACACATGCGTGTTTTGGTAGAAAGGCACAAATTGGGCATGATGAAACTTTTAAAGTGGATATGATAGTAATTGATTATGTAAAAACAAACTGATTGGACAACAACTGGCTCACAACATTTGTGTGCCTTAAATTTTGATTGAATTAATACATGAATCCAAGTCCAACAAAACATTTGATTTGAAACGCAAAGACATCTTACAGTATTGCATAATCTTTGTCAACATTTTTTGCTCCTCTGCCTAAATTGATCAATTTTTCTTTTGTGGGTTCACACAGAACAATGACACTGCTTTTTAGGAAAGCCATCCAAATTCTGATCTGAACTCTTTAAAATAATCAAACTTTTGACCTTTGCAGTACAGTTTCAGTTGGACATTTTAGACATATGTACAAAAAAGAGTCTCTGAACAATATTTTGTTTGCTTTCTATTTACATAAGAAAACAAAAGGGGGAAATGATAAATGATAAACATAAAACATTTCTGATAAAACTTTACATTTAGAACATCTCATAGTCTACTTTCAATTCTAGACAGAACATTTGGGAAACTTGTGACACCCTGGAATATTTTAGTTTTGGAGAATAGTAAACACAAAATTGCTTTCAATTGTTTACAATTATATCAATAGGGGGCGGAGAAGAAATAGACTCTAGTTCCTAGTTGGTGTATAGATATGGTTAATTATGAATTTATTCATTTGACATTGGTGTATTGTGAGATTATTTAATGAGCTCTTATACAGTGCCTTCCTGCATGACTGAAATACAGTTATATAGAAGATCTTACTAAATTAAAATTGATAATGTAAATTTGAATAGCTTCAATCAATATCTATGCCATGTTTAATTAAATATTCATGAATTTCCTGCATCACCTCTAATTTAATTGTATAAAGTTACAGTTGGATGTAATTGTTATTAAGAAAATTTTGGTTAAAAGTACTATAAAATTCTACGGAGCCCCTGAGGGGACACAGGGAAAAATTCAGATAAAATGTGAACAATTTTTTTTAAATTCTAAAAAGAAAACTATACATAAATACAACACTCAGCTGTTTTGAAAAATATCAGGATAATGGTAATATTTTCATTAATGGTATAAAGAATATTTGATTACAGTTCTCTTTTTGACCTAAATTATTAACGAAATTTAACTAGTTATCTTAAAGCGTGGCAATTTCACAAGGATACTTTTGTGTAAAATTGGACATATTGTTAATGCACAGTACTCAGCCACGCACCTAACTCCTCCTAAACTCCAGCGGACTGACTACTGACCAGCTCTCCATCTCACGGGTCCGAAAAGCCTCTAATTCCTGGGTATTAACGCAAATAAGAATGTAGGGAACTTTTATTTAAGCTGGGAGCGAGAAAGATTCGTCTAAGCTCTAACTACCTTCATCCAGACGTTATGACCCGCTTCAGTCCATGATTCAGACATCGGAGCAGCCCCGCCGGTGTCCAAGCTCATAAACCACGTCTGTCCATGGTAGCTCTTTCCCTGTTATTAACGTGCACTTCTTACTGCTTAGATAATTTTAGCAACTAGGAATAAGTCCAAGGGTCATTATTTATCTGAACTAAAGAACGTACGAAGCCACCCTAATTTACTAGGACCACAAACACTGGTTTTACAATAATCAGAAGAATTAAATTTAGTTGACTCAAATAATTTAACTGTCCACAACATCAAATTAGACTTTAGTATTTTATTAGCAAGCTTTAGCAAGGGAAAAGGACATACAGCATTTCAATAAAAAATTAAGAAATTAATACTTTTAAATTTTTTTTAGAAATTACTCCTACTTCTAACCCTACACTGTGTCTTAATCTAAATAGAGGCTTTGGGGGAGGCAGTATTACTTGAACCCAGATGCAGAGACGATCTTGGCAGCAGAGAACTTTAACGTCCATGGATGGAGTCCTGTCTTTGTCTTGGCAGAATCCTTTTAGAATAGATCCAACGTTGAACTGGAGAGAATCCTCAATTAACTCAGTTCTTTATCCATATAAGATCTTTGTCTATTCCCCATGTCCACTGCAGCATCGTTGGAATCTTTTGGGTTGAGTGTGGGGCCGCAGTCGAATCAGAATCCCAGGTTGTGGGTAAACGAATCTTGTTCCTTTCTTGTGCAGCGAGCAGTCTCATCGTCCCGGGGTATCAGCACGCAGCCCTCCGTTGATTCTGCATCTCCATGTGTGCTCGACTCGAACGCTGCGGAACAAAGAACCCCGATCCTCCTGTCTGGTGTCTTTTTATTCTTATCAGCAGCCACACACATTCTTTCCTCACATGCGTTTTTCCTTGACGTCAACTGCCTTTTGGTTGGCCTCAACCTTCAGATGAACTTCCTTGTTCCCTTGGAGCTGAACTTTCTGAAGTTCTCTGATTGCCTTCTGCACCTGTTTCCTTCATGCATCTCAAAAAATCTCACTTCCTGTTTCTTCCGTACTGACTGCTTGGACAGATGATCTCATATCCATCACCATCTTGGAGACATGATGTCGGTTCTAATGACCTAATGCCTTGGTCACCTCTGCTCTCCATTCGGTTCCTCTTTTCCCCTAACCTTTCACCTACCATCTACCCAACTACACAACATCAGTGACCTTTAGATACAGTTACACATTTTACACCATTCCAAGTTCAATGTCAAAATCACATTTTAGTTTCTCTGATTTAGCATTCATTTATAATTTTATAATAACCATATTATAATAACCATATCTCATTAGTTACTCTTATTATAATGATGATGTGAGTTATTACAGACATTTCTGAAAAGAAACCAAGAATAACCCATTATTCCAATCATTTGATACCATGTTACAGTTACTTCTTTCACCTGTGAGTACTTCCATAAGTATAAGAGTAAGTGTAAATATTCTTATAATCAAACCAACATCAATCACTGGTTAAACCAATATTAATTATTGGTTTAATCATAAGTTATCATTATTAATTTAAGAATTTTACTCTGGGTTTTATCCAATTACTCAAAATGTTTAGATTTTATTCCTTAAACCTTTAATGCCTTGAAATGAGCAATCTGAACCATTTTTATTCACTGCAGGCTGGAAACTTCATCTTTCTTCAGGAAACCTGCTCTTCCTGTTCCATGACTCTCTTTCTGTCCAATTATGATTTTTTATGATTAAATAGAAAAAATAGAATTAAAGCAAAGTTTGCAGGACACAATAACAACACACACAACCAGATTAATTTTATTACCATCTGACTCTACTGTTGGGTCTTGATGTCACCTGTGTAATTAGTTTTAAAGATAACTTTATTCATTGTTATTATTAAACTAAAATCTCCAGCATGGGAAAGTGGGATGAGCTCAACTTTTCTCGACAATATGCATTTGAATAACCAATTTCTGAAAAGTGTATGTAGCTGAAATACTAAATTTTGTTTAAATTTTTAATAATTTTTGAGTTTAAATTTTGATAGGAGTTGATTCCACAATCGGTTAATTCTGAAACATCTGAGGGTGAATCATCTTAACGCATTTCTATTTCTCTTTCTCTTTGGAGCTCAGAGACTGAGGCAGTGGACCTTATCTGAGCAGCTCCAGTGACCCTGAGCCTGGCTGAAACAACAAAAAGAAACAAAAAAAAAACAAACAAAAAGAGAAGCAACTCTTCATCTACATCACAAGCTACAGAAAAGACATTTAATTTATAATTATGTGAGCAAAAGGTGGCATACACTTCTATTTTCTTAATTTACTTTGCGTTTTACTCTAGTAGAGCTGCTTCCTGTGGTCTGACGGGGACCGTAGGGGCCGGGTTTTGCGGGTTCAGGGCCGTGTGAGGAGGTGATGAGATGTGGGATCGCGTGGCCTTGGCGTCAGGCCTCCGTTGTTCTTAGCCACTCTGACTTGGACATTTGCACTTTCTACACATGAATTGTGCCATCTTCTGCTGNAACACAAAGCTTTAGCCTGTTATAGCCGCAGGAGAGAAACTTGATGTGTGAATCAAACATAAACTGGAGATGCGCTTTTATTTTGAAAAGAGAGCACCATAACTTGTGCTGTCGCTGGCTTTACTGCCTATCCCACTGATAGATGGGGTTTCCGATGCTGGCTGTCGGCTTCTAAACACTTCTGACATTACTGTGGGAGCGCTAACGATGTCATTTAAAATATTAGTTGCCTCTGTTAGTCGCTGCTGCTTAGCTATTTTTCTGTCCGTGAAAACCCGCCTACTCCTGCCTGGGGTCCAATCAGAAACTGAAATTTTAAGTTAACTTCTGTTGCAATCAAACTCTGTCAGAGTTTGCAATCAAACATTTGAAATATCCAAGATAAGTAATGAAAACAGAAACAACAAAGAAAATTAATTACGGAGTCACTGTAAGCAAAAATAGTCTTAAAAAAATTTAAAAAAGAAAAGAAATAGTGGAGACCATATCACCAGACTGAATACCTGTATCATTAAGTTTTAGTAAAAAAAAAAAGAAGAGCAAAACGATAAATCAAGAAAATGACAATTATTGAATTTCTTTTAATTTATCATCCATCCATTTTCTGAACACCCTTGTCCCTCAGTGGGGTCGGGAGGGTTGCTGGTGCCTATCTCCAGCTAACGTTCCGGGTGAGAGGCGGGGTACATCCTGGACAGGTCGCCAGTCTGTCACAGGGCAACACAGACACACAACCATGCGCACACACACACTCACACCTAGGGGCAATTTTAGACAGACCAATTAACCTAACAGTCATGTTTTTTGGACTGTGGGAGGAAACTGGAGTACCCGGAGAAAACCCACGCACGCACAGGGAGAACATGCAAACTCCATGCAGAAAGACTGGGGCCGGGAATCGAACCCAGAACCTTCTTGCTGCACAGCAACAGCTCTACCAACTGCGCCACTGTGCAGCCCTTTAATTTATCATAACATATCATATTAATTGATTTACTGTTTATTGTAAATCAATAAACAGTAATTGATTTACAATAAAGAGACTTTGACTGTGAATGTAAGAGTTTGATAGCGAATGTGAGAGAGTTTGATAGCGAATGTGAGAGTTTGATAGCAAGTGTAAGAGAGTTTGATAGTAAGTGTAAGAGAGTTTGATAATGAGTGTAAGAGAGTTTGATAGTGAATGTAAGAGAGTTTGACTGTATTTGATAGTACATGTAAGAGAGTTTGTAAGTTTTGGCCCATGGGGCCTCTCATAAGTTTTGGCCCATCACCCAATCACTATTACACATGGGATTAGTGTTGCCATTTCAAATGAAGCTTACTGAAAGTTTCAAAATAAAAGCCTCATTAATGCCCTCCGGTAAGTGCATTAATGAGGCACTTACCGGAGTGCCTCATTAATTATTTAAACCAATATATATATTGGTTTAATATATTGGTTTAATATATTAAACCAATATATTGGTTTAATATATTATTAAACCAATTACATTAGGTTTAATAATATTTTTCCCTCAAGTTAGCCTTTATGAGCCTTTATTAGCATTTTCTCTCAGGTTATGGCACTGGGTTGCTCAAGTCAGTGCTTTAGTATTACCATTTCACCTAAAATAAGCTTTTAGCCAATTTTTTTTACTTATTGGCCATGTTTAGTATACTGAATGGAGTAAGTCAATGACAGATAACATGGTAGTGATACCCCACATTCTACTGATACCATTTATGCTATTATTAGCATTTTGGCTAATTTTAGCTTATGCAACATACTGAGTGGTATAAGTACAACTTAATCCACATGCTTCTGATTCTCCACAGGTTATTGAGTAAATTGCAGCTTTCTTTAGCATTAATGCAATTTTTTTGCATCAGAACACTTGATTAAAAACCAACGGGCACACTTTGGCAGGCCCCATTTAAATTTCTTAAGGAATTTTCTAGTTTTTCTTTATTTCTTTATCCATTTGAATTGTATTATTTTATTCTTAAATTTCAATTTTTTTGTATTATTTACAGAGTTTATTTGTAGGTTGATAATTGTTGATTTTATTTATTTTTTGTTTTATTATTTTTCTTATTTATTTTCTAAATTTAGACAGGAAGTAATCTGGGTTAGTCCACTTTCTATAAGTGTAGGGGCCTGGTGAAGGACCAGCAGGCATTTGGGTTTTCGGCCGATGGTTTTTACCAGAGGAAGAGTGGTAGCATGAGAACAAATGAAAGTTTGATCTCTGTAATTGTTTGGTGAAAGAGGAAAATAAATCACCAAGAACAATCAATAAGTTTGGACATTGAACCTTCTTTTGCCTGTGTCGAGAAATATGACCCCAGTGCCTTAGTAGTGTCTTGGTGGAACTTTTATTGGATGTTTGGCTTGGCAAACAATCAGAAGTGGTTCTGTCTAATTTGGTTCTTCACCTGTTTTTCAGCTTTATTGTACCTTTATTGTGGCGCACTGCAGCCGCTGCAATTCCTAAAAACAAGCGACAAAAACTGAGCTAATCCCCTCTGTTCACAAAACGTAGTGATATTTACAACAGTCGTCAAACTACGGCTCCTACTGCATATTTAAAACGATTGACCAATATAAATAGAAATTCGCCCCTTCTTGCATCTTGACAGAACTAACAGAAATTAAACTGTTTATAGATTTGTATGGAGAATTTATCAAACATCAGTTTTCTAATCTTTATTTTAGGTCGTATTTAATAGATATATCTAATAACAAATGATGGCGCTACTAATATTTTCGTGACAGATTTCTCCTTGTCCTGTATTGGGATAAAATGGTTTTCTGGACACAATGAATCACATAGCGACCAATAGGCGATGTCCAGTCCAGTAATACATATCAATAAGCAGGAGTATGAAAGACGTAAAAATAATTAACTATACTACATTAAGAAATTGTATTCAAGCCTCGGTGCTACATGAAGCTTATTTTGAAACAATGTAAGTTAAAAACAATATTTCGTGTGTGTGTGTGTGTATATATATACTGTTAAGAAAATAAATTTAAAATAAGCTAGTTTTAAAACTGAGCATGTCTTGATTCAAATGGCCTAAATTGTGGTTTTAAATCAGTTACTTATTCTGGCCTGTTGACCTTTGTTTTGCCTGTGGCTGCAGTGGATGGTTTGCTAGGATTGTTTGAACTGCCTTTTGTCTGTGTGGAGAGCAGTACAGGGGAAGTTGGCTTTTCGCACTCATTTGTGAAAGGCCGTAAACACTGCAGGGGTTTTAGGCTTCAGATAAGGGGTCAGAGATAGCTCCTGGACTGGATGAGCAAAGATACGCCTTATTTGAATAAATTAAAGAAAAGAAGATAAAACTTTCTACACAGCAGTAACACATTAGATTTTGCTCTTGCAACTTCTCCAAAGACGTCTTTGCTTTTTGTTTGTCGTTTCCATCTTTTGTCTTTTTCTCTCTCAGGTAAATNTAGTTGGCTCAAATTACAGTGGCTACAATTAAGACGACTAGTATCTCAAGTTATGATTTAAGTTTATTTGAATCCATTTCAAATCTTTGGAAAATCTACTCTTTGGAAAATTACTGAACCAAATTATGGGTTTACTGAACATATTTCAATAAACTATTAGATTATTTCACTGAGGTGTAAGCACCCTGTTTAAATTACATCCAACTGTTATAATTAGCAATGAAGGACAATTTGGGCTAACTGCTTTGCGTGGGTTTCTTAGGAGTCTCTGTACTAAACAGTGTTCCGATACAGAAACAGGGGGAGATGCATGGAATTACTCTATTCAAGCAAATTGTGAGTTAATCTATTGAGAAATTTTTCAGTTTTGGGCTTCAGCAAAATATAAAAGAGGCTAAATCAAAATTCACAAATGTTTTGATTATTCGAATGAGTTTCTAAAGTAATACTGAATATTCTGAATTGAATACATTAAGATTAACAATGATGGCACGTGTCAAATAGATTTCTACAAAACAGTTTTTTAAAAACAGGGAATAAATTGTTTGATCGCTGCATCTCTCTTGCTATAATTTGAAATAATTGGTGGTTTAACCAAGTCATGCAGAAAGGTCTAACCTGAACATTATAGAATTTAATAAATCTAGTTGTATCAAATTTCTCCCCAAAACTGCCAAAAACATTGATAAATATGATAAACACTACAAAAGAGAGTAATTCAGTTAAGTAAACATTCTATAGAAGTGTTTCAAAAGAACCAATTATTCAAAGGTTAAAAGTGTTGAACTTTTGGGATTTAAAACCATGATGAGAATAAAATAAGTCAGTTAAATATGTAGTGACAGTGTTAACTTCATGCTTGTAAAACAGGCTAATCATTATGTGAGGTTTTAAAATGAAAAGAAAATACGAGGATTCAAATTAAATTGGTCTAAATTGGGATTTACAAATGAGCAATTATGGAACTGCTTAAAGCGGGTCCAAAAAGATTGACATATCTAAAAATAATCATAATTTACAGGTTTTTGTCTGAGACAAAATAGGGTTGTCTTTTATTACATGAATGAACAAATTACAAGGGATCTTAATTTAACACGGATCATTAACTTTTCACAATATTGATGATATTTTACAAGCCTTTAGTATAGCGGGTTACTTCTTGTTAAATGAGGACTATTTGATTGAATCTCATTAAAATAACAAAAGCAAAAGATTTATATATGGTTTAAGATTTGTGGTAAAGTTTCTATTAGGGATAAATCTTATATACATTTCAAATGATATTTCTTTGATAAAACATGACTGTGGGCAGTTTTGCACGTTCATTTCATAATCTGATCCTTTACATGATTTTTTGCTTGGTTTCTGATTTTGTCTGATCCTATGAATATGCCAACACTTAAAACAAGCAATGTTATTCTTGAAGGTTGAAATGTGTTCCTTAATTTAAACATTACTTTACCTATTATTAAGAGGAGAAATTAAATAACAGATGTTATTGATATATTGATGCTCTATTGGCTTAGTCTGAAAACAAAAGAAAAAGCATGATCTTCAGCTTCAAGGAGCAGCCTTAAAAAAAAACAAAAAACATTATTTACTAATCAAGATGATGCAGAATCTTAAAGAACCTTCCTTGCTCTCCTCATCACCTGTGGATACTGCTGTGTTCCCTGCCTGAGGTCCTTGGCTGTTCAGTGCATCACTTTCAACATAGAGAAGGGCAGCGGTACCAATAGAACCCCACCTGCCTATCAGATAGTTTCCCAGAACCTAAAGAAGGCCGTGGAACTCCAGCTTTCTAGAGTATAAGGGCAGTACTAGTATCCAGTGACAAAACAACATTTTTTCATTCACTTTAATGTTCTTTATATAATCCATTGATTTCGCTTTTTGTTGTGTTTTTTCTGTTGCAGAATGAAGTCCGATCCTTTCTGGGTGTGCCGGGGTGTGAGACTGTGGGCGCCTTCCACGATTGGTGGACCAATTTACAGCTGAAACGCCACACTGAGGCCTTGCAGGCCTGTTGGGGTTTCTTATCGAGCTGCGCCGGCTCTACATCTGGACACACGCAGAAACTGATTTGACGTAGACAGGTCTCGCTATAGAGAGACTGATATGATTAGATTTTATTACTATTACTGGATTTTACTTAGAGAGCATTTTTACTTGTTTCCTCAGCATAGTATGTTTTGAATGTGCTGCCTTGATCCTGATTTATTGCATTGGTTTGCTGTTTTATGAATGTGTTCATTGTATGTTCTGTGCCTTTCAATACTCAGACTTCTAAGCTTTTCTTACCATTTCATTTCGTTGAACATTGCATCCTTTCTGTAGTTCATTAACTTTTAAATATTACATAGCAATTTCAATAAGTTTGGTTTATTATCTTACTAACAAATTGATTTTCGTATTACTCATTATTGCTTCATTGACTTTAAAGGATAGTAGCTTAACATTTCTAATTTTACTCTATTAAGTTTTAAGTAATATCTACCTTTTATTCATTTTAAAATATTAACCTAACACTTTATTAATTTTTGCATTTTATTAAGTTTGAAGTATCACCCTAACATTCTATTATATTTACATTTTGGTTAACTCTAACAACTTAGTGAATATAATTATAATACATTTTTACTTTAAAGAAGAAAATTATATCCTCCTGACACTTCACCCATTTTATATTTTCATAAAATTTAACTTTTATTCTTTTTAACTTGGATTACAAAAATATATAAAAACTAACACAAAAATTTCAGACTTTGTTCTTTTATAGTTCATTACCCTTCTATGGCATGGCGTTGACTTGAGAAAAAAAAAAAGAAATAATAAATAAATAACAAGCAACATAAAGGTAATAATTATAATATTTGGTTCCAGAAAGTGTCATGGTCCGACTTTATGATTGATGTGTAATTACAGATGACGAAGCGCTCACAAGTCTGCAGGAAAATATTTTCTTCCACTAAAAACAAAAAAAGTCATGCCATGGACGGTTGAATTAGCCTTTTTCTAATTTTAACCCTAACATTCTTTAAAATTTTATTTCCTTACATGTTCTTTATTAGATTGTAAGAGGGACATTGTGGTTTCGATCCACTGCCTAAGAGGTATAGGGGTGCCCTGTCCGTTTTTACCCCCCAAAAATGAAATGAAATGAAATGAGATGAAATGACATGAATGCAAGACAACATCAGTGACTGAAATGATGATATGTATGTCAACATTTGTAAGAGCCTCGGGGGATGTTTTCCGGAAGGGACAGTGTCTACTCTAGGGTTTGTATTCTCCTTTTTGGGCTCTTTTAGAGCCCAACAGGGGGAATGTTGAGACGCTTTGCCAAGGTCGAGAAAGAGTCACACATTGTTAGACAAAGGGCCCATAGTAAAGAGTTACATATTTGATTCTGTTAGACACCAAGGTCCATTTCTCATGAGAAACAGAAACTTATTAGGCCACAGAGACATGGTGTGATTTCAGGGAGTGTCTTCAGTTCATATAATCAGCTATCCTCCTCTTTCTCCTCAGACGCTGCACAGACTTTTTAGAAACTCTTCTCGGATGTAGTGGTAAAGCGTCTCCTTTCAGCGCTGAAAGTTAATAAAATAAGTAAAGTCTGAATGCTTTTCTTGGCTGATTTTATGCTCCGTGTGTCAATACAAATTATGATTTGTATTGACACACACAATGTGTGACTTAAATTTTGTTGAATGCTGAAGTTGNCATGTGTGGGTTCTGTCTGGGTAATCTCCAAATTCTCCCTAGGTGTGAGCGTGTGTGCATGGTTGTTTGTCTTTCTGTCTCTGTGTGTTGCCCTGCAACAGACTGGCAACCTGTCTAGGGTGTACCCCGCCTCTCGCCCAGAACGTTAGCTGGAGATAAATCCGTCCTACCTTGTGGTAATGTGCATGCAACCCTCCTGACCCCACTAAGGGACAAAGGTGTACAGAAAATGGATGGATGGGTGCATTATTTGAATGACGGGACTGGAAGCTTAGGAGTTATGCTTAGCATTGGAACAATTTATATACATGACAAAACCACAAGAATACCACTTCCTTCATCTCAATATCCTACCTGTTTAAAATGAAAAGCTATAGATGCATGCACTAATCCTTTTATTAGAATATCCTACCTGTTAAAATATTTTACATACAGGGGCGTTTGTAAGAATAAAACAGCATCAGACAGGGGAAACAGGTTTTTATTGTAATTAAATTAAACACAGGCAAATTACACAGCTTCAATCTCACATTGTATCGCTACCAACATCTATTTAGCAAGGTTTAGTAATAAAGAGTGTTATTAAACTAAAATATTTTAAAATATAGGGACAAAAAAGCCCACAAAACAACGTATTCTGTCCTGATTAACCGACAAACAATAACTTGCTTAACGACATTGCACACGGCAAACTAAAGCCATTTATAAATATATTTACAAGCTGCCTATCATGAAAACTAAAAACATGAAGTGATACAACAGCTTAATGAAAGCCAGGTATAAAATAAATTAAATAAAACTTACCGTAATCTGCGATGAAATAAAATACATGAAACGAAACTTCCACAGGTAGGACGTATTTATAAGAAATCTGCTGAGTAAGCAGTACGTGACGTAGCATCGATTTGCGCATGCGCATTACCACAAGGTAGGACGGATTTTCTGGGTACCAAAGATAAACAGAACACCTGTTTTAAAGGGACATAAGTGCTGGCACTAAANGGATGTAATGGTAAAGCGTCTCCTTTCAGCGCTGAAAGTTAATAAAATAAGTAAAGTTTCTTGGCTGATTTTATGCTCCGTGTGTCAATACAAATTATGATTCATCGATTAGGATTTTCATCCTTAACAAAAGCAAATCAAATTTTATTTGTATAGCACAGTTCTGCAACAAGGCATTTCAAAGTGCTTTATATTATGAAAGCACAAAGTCATAGAACACAGACAATTGAAACGTTACATTTTGCTGTCATTACACATCAGATTGTTTATTAATGTTTCACTGATTATGTTTCAAAAGCAACTCCAAACAGGTGGGGTGTTTTTGGTCTAGATTTAAAGGCACTCAATGTTTCAGCTGTTTTGCAGTTATCTGGAAGTTTGTTCCAGATTTATGTTGCATAGAAGCTGAATGCTGCTTCTCCATGTTTTGTTCTGGATCCAGAGCAGAAGACCTCAGAGGTCTGGAAGGTTGTTACAATAACAGCAGATCTTTAATGCGTTGTAGTGCTAAGGAGTTCAGTGATTTATAAACTAACAACAGTATTTTAAAGTCTATTTTCTGAGCTACAGTTAGCCAGTGGAAGAACTTTTAAAACTGGTGTGATATGCTTCATCTTCCTGGTTTTAGTCAGAACGTCAGCAGTAGCGTTTTGGATCAACCGCAGCTGCCTGATTTTTTTAGGCAGACCTGTGAAGACACAGTTGCAGTAATTGATGCAACTAAAGATATATGCATGGATGAGTTTCATAGGTCTTGCTGAAACATTAGTCCTGTAATCCTGGAAATGTCTTCATGTGACAGAAGACTGACTTTGTAACTGTCTTTATGTGGCTCTCAAAGTTCAGAGTCCATCACTACACACATATTTCAGGCCTGATCACTGGTTTTTAGTTGTAATAACTGAAGTTGTGCATTGACTCTAGAGCATTTCTCTTTAGGTCCGAGAATAACTTAAGTTTTGTTTCTGTACAACTGAAGAAAGTTTTGGCACAAGTTTATCTGTTCTAAGGCATTTGTTCGGTGCTTGGATACGTTCTGAGTCATGTGGTGATATTGTTATGTAGAGCTGTGTGTCGTCTGCATAGTTATGGTAGCTAATCTTATTTCCTCTTATAACCTGAGAAAAAAAAGGTTATAATATGGGGCCTTGAGGTGCCCCACATTTGTTTCCTAATGAAACAAAGAAATCCCTGTTCTTTATGTAAGATTCAAACCAATTGAGTACTGGACCGCAGTGTCCGACCCAACTCTCCAGTCATTCCAGTGTCATGATCAACAGTGTCAAATGCTGTGCTGAGGTTCAACAGAACAAGCACTATGGTACTTCCACACTCCATGTTTATGTGGATATCATTGAACACTTTGACGAAGGCAATCTGAGTGCTGTAGTGAGCCAGGAAACTGGACTGAAACACATCAAAGCAGTTGGTTATCATTATGAATACATTTAACTGTTTAAACACAGCCTTTTCAATAATTTTGTTGATAAATTTGAGGTTGGAGATCAGCCTGTAATTATGCAGTAGTTGTTTGTTCAGATTGTTCGTTTTTATCAGTGGCTTGACTTGACAATGTTTTTCAAGAGTGAGGAAAAAACACCTGATGAGAGTGATTAGTTTACTATTCAGATCAGATCATTTGTAACGGCAGGCAGGACTTTTTAAAGAAATGTGTGGGTAGGATATGCAGACAGCAGGAACTTGAGCTTAACTGACATAATTTTTTCTAGGCTTATATTTCAGTAGTTGAAATTGAGTATTTTTTCCGCATTTGTTATGTTTGGGCTGGTACTGGATTTAGTGTGGATGTCGAGATTAACCCTCTGATTTTTAAAAAAAATCTCTTCAAAGAAGTTGACAAATTTGTTGCAGGCTGTGTTAGATTGCAGTTGAGGTGATACAGTCACAGGAGGGTTTGTGAGCCCGTCAACTGTTGCAAATAAAGCTTGAGCATTGTTAATGTTTTTATTTATGATTTCTACAAAGAACGTTCCATTTGCATGTTATAGTGTTGAGTGATTGTATGCAGTTTTTCTTTTTAGATCTCATAATAGATGTTAAGTTGAGTTTTACACCATTTGTTTTTGGCCCTACGGCAAAGATGTCTTGCTGTTGTCTAACTGTTTTTACATTTCTCCATGGAGACTTGTTTCTACCAGACACAACCTTCACTTTAATGAAGCCAATGAAATCAATAATTCCTGAAATTTTAGAATGAAAGTTATCTACCAACTCATCTACATCGCTACAGCTTAAGGGAGAAGAGGAAGAGGAGATTTAATTAAATGTTTCTGCTGTGTTGTCTGTGAAAGAACATTTTGTAATAGTAGCTGTTTGGCTAAGGGAGTCAGTGTTGATTATGCTTTCAAAGATAACAGCGAATATATCAGACATTGCGGCATCAGTTAGAGTCATTGGAAATATTCACACCCTTACAAATAATCAGGTCCAATGTGTGACTTAAATTTTGTTGAATGCTGAAGTTGTCCCATGTTTATGTGGATATCATTGAACAATTTCACTAGGGTGGCCTCAGTACCGTCCTAGTACTGAAAGGGCAGAACTGAGACTCCCCTCTCAGTATCAGTTGATAATCAATGATAATCAACAAACAATAATCATTGTGCACAATTGTTGATTACTAAATAATTGTTAAACAATAATAGTCAATGTATATGAGAGATAAAAGTTAATTAAAGTCAATAGAGAAGTTTTCAACATATGTTGGAGTTCTGGATAAATTTTACTGTCATATTTTGTTTATGGCCTTTTACCTAAATACCTAGATATTCAAAAGAGGTAAAATGACCCAAAAAGATTTTGTTACAATTTATGAAGTTCTTAAATATAGAAGCCATGCCTCCCCCTTCTTTTTGTTTTTTATTCTCACTTTAAAAAATTGTAATTGATTCTATTTGTACAGGTGGTTTAGTATTTTCATCCAACCATGTTTCTGTCAGGAATATAGCATCAATATTATGCTGAGTGATGAAGTCATTAATTAATAAAATTCTTGGTGTTAACGATTGTGGAATAGGAGCTGTAACTCAGCTTAACTGACAGATGGTAACCTAATGGACAGCAGCTCTAAATGTATTAACCCAGAACCTGACACACAGCGCTCTCTCGGCCCTCTTTCTCTTTATTTTTTTTAAATAATCCCCCCTCTCAAAAAAAAAAAAAAAAAAAAAAAAAGCATTTAACTAATTGCTACAAAAACTAAGAGTCTACAAAGTTAATTTCTCAACTGGTGTGCACAAGCATCTGTATCTTGTGCAAATCTGTCTTGGTGCACCCACAGGGGTGGATGTACCAAGTCTCATTTGAGCGCGCAGAAGCAGACTCTGGAGTGATGACTTGTGCTGGGCCACTACTGTCCATCTCAGCAATTGCTCTAAAACAAAGTACAGATAGTGCTGTTGATTCAACTCTGAGATGACAATTTTGACTCAGCACCATTTCTTCTGGTATGTTGATGAAAAAGAATTTTGGAGTAACAGACTCCTTCAGAACAACTGCTGTTGTCTCCCAAGTCTTTTCTGAATCTAACTTGTTGAAGACTTTGTCTCCAGGTCGTAACTGTGGGAGCTTGTTTGAGAAAGCAAACAAGCTTTCTATTAGCGGTTGTAATAGAAAAGCTTGTTTGCTTTCTCACAAGCATCTCTCTGTTTCACAGCTTTTCTATTGGACTGTTTGGGTTGAAGGTTATTCTCTAATGTTGGGAGTGTGGTTCTGATCCTTCTCCCCATGAGAAGTTCTTCTGGACTGACTCCTGTTGTGTAACATGGAATTGATCTGTAGCACATGAGATCTAGTAGAGGTCTTTATTTTGAAGGATACTCTTCGTCAATGCACTGCTCTCTCCGCATGACCTTGTGGATGGTGAGGGCTAGATATAAGGAGCAAAAGGGGCAGGTCCCCTTTTCCTCCTTGACCCCAGGTGTTCAAGCACCCCTAGCCCCCCCGCCCCCCTGCACGTGCCTGACGTTAGCTGGATAGGCACCAGCACCCCTCCCGTCCCCACTATAGGGACAAGGGTGTACAGAAAATGGATGGATGGAAAGCTTAAACCAACTTAAATTATCCTTTAAATAACATGTCTTGTATTGAGAACCACTGCAATAAATCAATATTTATGAGGAATTTTATTAAGTTACTTATTATTAAAACTTGTTTTTATTTAGAGCCTTAAGTTTTTGTAAATGTAGCAGAGATTAGTTCTGTGACACTGAACCAAACTCATCTAAGCAACTTTTGAATCTTAGTTTGAGTTCTATGGGTCTCAACAGGTTGTTACTGAGAAAAACACATTTGTTATTCATTGCTTACTAGTCATTTTTGATGATGCAGCTTGAACATAAAAAAATATAAATAAATAAACCACATTTTACGTTACATTTTACTGTAACATTTTACTGTAACGTAAAATGTTACAGTAAAATTTTGCCGACCCCCTAAAAATTGCTGTTAAAAAATGTTCCTGTTTATGGTCCCCCCCCCCCCCAATAATGAGATGGGATTTATGCCCTTGCAAGTCTGTCAGTGCCACACATCCAAAACTCCTGGTGCAATTGGTAGAGCTGTTGACTTGCAGCAAGAAGTTCCTGGCAGGGGCGGATCTACTGGGGTGGCATGGGGTGGCAGTTGCCACCCCAAACGAGAGCCTTGTCACCCCTGTTGCCACCACAGCTAGCGACAATGATTTCAATAAATAGTTATGGCAAATCGGACTTAAGCGCATGAAACTCTTTTTTCCGACAACATTGAATGCAACACAATGTAACCTGACACCCACTGCTAAGTTGCGGGAAGTACGAGAGGAGGACAGAGCGCCAGCAGCATTGATGGATATATATATTACTGGACTGGACATTACGTGATTTATCGTAAGTCACACAAGCGCCATTACTGACCAACGAGTCAGGAATATCGGTGGTCAGGAAAATACTAGAATTACGCAAAGAATCAGAACAACGGACGCAATGTTTAGCAGTTAATTGGGGCCTGCCCATAGCAATGCATAGGGAGAGCAGTGACTGACTGCCTCCATGCATTGCATGGCAGGCACCTATTGTTCTACACCCAATAAAATGTCTCTTTAATTGGGGCCTGCCATTAGCATTACATAGGGAAGAGCAGTTACTGCCTTCCATGTAATGCATGGCAGGCACCTACTGTTCTACACCCAATAGAATGACTCTTTATTATTATTGGGGCCTGCCCATAGGCTTTTCAAAATAAAAGTGGACCTCCGGTTTATGTTTGATTCATGTTTCTCTCCTGCGGCTTTAAAAATGTAAAACTTTGTGTTAATTGATTTGCTAAAGGA
>NW_006800450.1:29224-35843 GCF_000485575.1 Poecilia formosa | reverse complement strand
TGCGCATGCGCATTACCACAAGGTAGGACGGATTTTCTGGGTACCAAAGATAAACAGAACACCTGTTTTAAAGGGACATAAGTGCTGGCACTAAAAGCATACTACCGCCACCTTCTGGATGGATGAAATTATCACATTGATGCAACGTAATTATCATGTTTATACAATATACCATGCATGTACAATATAATTACCTCGTTTTAAAATATAATTATCACGTTTATACAATATAATTGTCATGTTTATACAATTATACAATTCGTGCTTGAAAATTTATTTTCCTCCGTGACAGCATTACGCTCCTGTTGTTTCAAGAAGCACGAAATACCCAAACGAACGGACAGAAACATGCAAAAAGTGAATGTTGCTTAGTAGGTGGACCTTTAATTAATTTGCATTATGCAATATTAATGTGTTCACATTTTCTGATTAATCATATGCATTGACGCATTAACACTGACAGCCTTTAGATAGACAGACAGACATATAGACAGGTCTTAAAATGTCTTAATTTTGATTTGGTGAAATCTGCAGAAACACTGCATAATGGCAATGATATATTATATGATTCCAAATGGATGGGCATCTGCCATTGGATAGGCAGATGCCCATCCAGTGGCACCTGCATTACCCTGCTGTTAGGTTTACTGGTCTGTTTAAATTGTCCTTAAGTGTGAGTGTTGCAATTATTGCTGATGTATGACTGTGCAATTGCTCTGTAAAAAATTGATAAAATTTCAGTTCTAAAAAAAATTGTGAGTGTTGCATGATTGTTTGCCCTATTTTGACCTGTGATGGACTGGAGACATGTCCAGGGTGTACACTTCTCACACAGTGATCACTGGAAAAAGGTATTAGCACTCCTGTGACTCTGCATTGATAAGGTATAGACAATGAATTGACAGCACATTTAATTAATTTTGAGGAAATTTCTCCAGGAAGTTTTAAACTACTGCTTTTTAGACCTCTTAAGATGGCATGGTTAGTTTTGTTTTTGTCTTCTTCTATAATAATCAAAGTATTTTAGCATTTCCAAACATGACAAAATCTGATGGTTTTTACTGTAACATTTTTGCAGTTACTGCATTCTAACACCCCTGCATTCACATTTAAATTAAATAATTTTTTCTTCTCTCTCTTTTAATTATTTAGTGTGGTTGAAAACAAACTTACATTGTCAGATGTGGAGAACACCCCATATGGAAGATTCTGGTAGGAGAAGTCAGAAGCTGCATTTACTCTTATGAAGGACATCTTCTGCTTGTCTCTGTTGAGCCACTCAGTTTCTTCGACTATCTGGAATCCTGAGCACTGTTAAGTGATTCCAGAAGAGTAACTTTGGGTAGATACGCCTCCCAATGTGGGAGCCAATCATATGTCACAAACAGCATCCACCCTGCTCCAAGTCCTCTTGGTTAATTCATAACAGTCCTGAAATGACTAGGCAAAATTTTAAGTGAAGTGAACATACCCCTCTTTGTTAGCACTGGAGTTCAGTTTCTGTTGTCAGCAAGGACAAAGAAAAACAACACATAGCATAAAGGAAAGGTGTTGAACAGAGGAAAATTCTGAAAGCTAACAATTTGCGTAGTACACACACACCACTTAGATAAAAAAAAAATCAATGTCAAGCAAAGTAAACTAGTTTAAAAGAAATGCTTAAAAGCACAGCTGGCTCTCTTTGTGGAAATATATCTATAGAAGCAGCAGCAAGACAATAAGTCAGCCTAGTTGTAGTCACTGACAAACTCTAATTTGTCAGTTTATTTTGTAGTCGTCATCATCTGTATGCCGAACAATGTTTTTGCATAGGAGTCTGTCAATACAATGGCTGCAGAATAGTAATGAGAAGAAGTTTGTATAAACGTTTTTTTGTTTTATTTACACAGTATGGCCAGGTTAGGATCTGTTGTACACAAAAAAGTATGTTCTTGGAGGAAACATCATTTTCATCCTGAGGTGCAAAACTGTGAAAACTCTGAAATTAACTTAATAGTTTTTTCTTTTAGATTGGAACCTAAGATTTTTAAGAGTTAATATAAGCTAATCTTATCTTACACAAGGTATACACACAATTATCATTTTTCCAGGCCTATTTAAATGTGGACATGATCTAGGGAAACAACAGATGAGCTTTAGAAAAATAGAGAAACACAATAGGACTGTCATTTGTCAGTGAGAGAAAATATGTTCATATACACAAAGGATAAAGTGTTTGTTATGGCTTGTGAAAACTCATACTCCTACTTATAGTAAATTAAACAATCTCTTGGACAAACAAAATGTTCTTCAAGCTGATAAAATTTAACTGTGTAGAGACGTATGGTTCTCAAAGGACTGTGGTACAACAAACATGATCTTGTGTATGATGCATGCTCTACATTAAAGCACCCTGGTTACATCAGAAGTAAAATGCAATGTGAACATCAATACAGCAGTCTTATTAATACAAAACAATTAAATATAATAGTTTTGGAAAGGGGACATTTTACTGTACAATGAGTAATTTTTCTTCATGCCCAATACTTTTTGCCCAATTTTATAGTGTAGTATTTGTACATGAGTAAATTATCTGCACAGTTATGCCTAACTAGTGAGGTGTTCCAGGCACTTCCCGTCAGAAGGAGACCCAGGACAGGTTTGAGGAACAATGTTTCTCAGCTGGCCTGGAATTTCCATCTCCCTCATATTGCATGATATTTCATAGATATCTTCAGAAACAATTGCGACATTTTGTTAACACTGTTTTTGTAGCATGTTACAGCTTACTTCCTAGTTCATTTACAGAAGACATGGCTACCGCAGAGCAATGCAGCAGTGTTATTTCTTTCTTATTGTTGATAGTTTTTTTTATCCTAATATAACTAAACATCTTTATTCTTTTCATCAAGTGACCTAATACTCAACCATAAGAGACAACGCTGAAAACATAGGCGTAGGAACCTATGTTTTCAGGCCCCCCAATATTTGAGGCAGGCGCATATGTACCCCCCAATAATTTCACCGCAGTTGCGAAAAATATTTGATTTTGAAAATTTCCGTTCGCGTGCTTTTATTTTGAATGCGCACTACAGCGCCTTCAGCACAGCGTTTCCTCCCTCCTCCCCTTTCCCCTCTCTGAACAGAGTGCTTAAAGCCAGGAGGAAGCAGCGGGAGTCAGAAAGTCCGTCTGAATGAGGTGAATGGTCTGTTGGGAGTATTGCCATGAATATCGCTTGTTTATAACATCTTGTTTTCAGTTTACTTTTATAAACAGAACCAAATCTTTTTGTTTAAGTCGTTTTAATTCTGGAATAGTCACACGTCTTATATTTTACTGCTAACTTTGACTATAAACTTAGTTACTCTAGCCACAATGTTGTATTTCATCACAAGGAAATGAAACGGCAGCAAAATTAGCCTGTTTTCTTGTTTAAAGTGTAATGTCAGTGTGAGCAATGGCCACACAATACCTGATCATACTGACCACTTAACATGTGTATTATATTAGATATTCAGGAGAATGGCAGTGCCAGAATAGTGATGCTGTTGAAGAAAGGTGAAGAGACTGAGGAAGCTCTGGTGAGGTCTTCAATTAGTTTATTGAGTATTAACAGGTTTTACTTTTTAAATAAACTAAACTATTTTATTATGAGAAGAGCAGGTCAGGGAAGACATAGGAGAGCCAGGTGGAGCTTCAGGATGTGAAGATATAAAAATTATATTAATTTTAGAAGAACCAGAAAGGATAACAGGTGAGAACTGATGTCAGGTTGATTTAAAAAAAAACTTTTCTATGTTTTTTTTATTATTGCCACATTATTTATAAGGATAATGGTTAGGAGACAACAATAAGAAAAAAGGGCTTGAAGAGAGGTTTTAAAATGAGTGAAATCTTTTGCTGTAGGAAATGGGTTTCACAATAAATAGTTAAGATGTATAATAATGTATACATCTGAAAATCGGTTGTTAAAATTCTCATTCTGTATGATAACATACATTTTATATTTAATTAATTCACATTCTGATACTGTAAATTACTGTAGTGTCTGTTGTAAATCTATGAATTCACGCAGGAACATCAGGCTGAAGAGAGTCAGAGTGAGGCAGAGATAGAAACACTTAACAGTAGATATTTCAATTAAATGTTTATGACTGAAATGACAGGAGAGAAAAAAACATTTAGGCTTTTTTACAACATGGCTCATGTTTGATGGAAAGTGAAAAATGAAGTTACTGAATGTAGGACTGGAAAGTGGGACGGCAAACAGAGTTATCAGTGAGAGGCTAAGGTGTCTGTTAGATGTGAAAAGCATAATTTTTAGTTATATTTGTTTGGCAAACTTTTGCACTGATGTAGAGTTTTTTTCGAGGAGCACAGCTTTTTTTTTTTTTTAGATTTTATTGTTGTTGGTCAAACTGCTGTACTGAGTTTAAAACTGTTGAGTCCCATTTTACCAGCTATTTTTTACTTTAAAAAGAGGCAGAACCAGTTCAATTGCTGGTCAACTTTTATCAATGCATTTTTGACCAACAGTGAAATGTATTTACCAACAGTGAAATGTATTTTGACCAATAAAATATATCAGAATTTCTGAGCTGTCCCCCATCTAATAAGGCTGAAAACGGATTGTAGAGCTGCGAATTCACAGATTGTGAATTTTTCACTTCTTTCGCTGAGCTAAAGCTTTTTTGGCCTCTGGGCTTCTTTTTAGCTCAACATCTAATAAGACATCTTATTAGATGTTGGATAGTTCTGAAATGCTGAGAAGCAACATATCTTGCTGTTTGAAACTGGAACCAGGCTAAATCTTATTTTTCATGAGAGCAGAAGCCGAGAGGAGATTGACTTGTAGGAGCTGATCCTCTGTGTCTTCTCAATTCATCCAAGAATTTGGTTGAAAACTAAGTAACGTTTTCTGTGGTTCTTTTTATATAGATTGAGAAATTACCTGTCATCTGGTACCGTGACTCGGATCTCAACATACCTTTCACTGACAGACGAAGAACGACACGCTGAAAACTGTGCACGGCCAGAGTCAACAGGACCTGGAAACAAAGACCTGGGAAGTGAAATTCTTCACCAGGCCAGCGTCCTAGGTCCGTCTTTGTCTGCCAACGGCGGATTGACGAGATCCGACCAGACAAAACGAACCAACAGAAGCGTACGTACTTTTACTTACGTTTTGGTTACGCTATTAGGGTAACCAGTCCCAAATTGGGTTGGAGTCCCAGGTAAGGAGAGGTATTTTAGAGCCTCTCTCTGGATGAGGAAACCTCTTTATAGAGATCCTTGCGTTGGCAGGGAAAGGAAGGAGGGGTGGATTAGAGTTCCTCTCTGGATGAGGCGTCCCATAAGGGAAGAGCCTTGCGTTGGCAGGGAATTGTGTGTGTGTGTGAATGGTGCTCAACTCTGAAAGTAAAATTTTCTGTCCTCGGAATTAGAATCCAAAGTGAAGAACCGGACTGAGGCTAGTCTCAGCCTAGAAGACTGCTCTTCAGGGCGCTCACTTTGAGCACTTTCTTTGAAGAAAAAGCATAAAATACCAAGTCATATTAAGATAAAATATAAAAAATCAAAAATAAAATGGAAATAGAAGTATGGAGTAGAAGGAGTGGTTGGAATCTTGGAAGAGAGTGTTGAGAGTGAAAAAAAATTAAAAAGAACAAACAGGAGGAAGCAGCAAGTATGTTTGTCAGACTAGAGGACAGTGAGCTGATGCCCTGTTCTAGCAGCAGCTCAGGGAGCAGGCAGGAGCTGCAGCGGTGCAGCAACCCCCACCCCCGCAGCTCCAGCAGCAACAGCACCTTTATATCCTAATTTGCTAGATTAAGCTGAACATAACCCCCCAATCTTAAAATTAGATGAAACTGAAACATATTCCATGATACAAGTGCCAAACCCTAATGAAACAGCAGATCAGCCACCACATGTATGCTTTTCGTCCTTGGACTTTAGAAGAAGCCAGGAAAGCAGAAGAATTAGGAGTTTCTCCTGAAATCCTTATTGGCTCTCTTTCCTGACATAAAATTATCCCCTCTAAGAGGTGAGGGATAGTTCATGAGGTGGGGGTAAGGATTGTCTTGTGGTCGTTCTGGCAATAGAGATAACTCAGACTAATGGAGTTAACTTTAAACATAAATTGTGAAATCTAAAATTGCAAAGGATCCAATGAACCTTTCTCCCTGAGGAATAGAGATTGTTTTTTTTAAACCTTAGGGTTTTGTTTGGAACCACAGGTTATAGGAAATTGTAGATAAGTAATTATCATCGCATACGGCAGGTTTTGAAGCAGCGTTAGTTTCCTAAACTCAGGGAATTGAACCTGTTGAGAAACCTAAAAAACTTTTCTTTGAAACAAAGGCCAGAGAATCTTCTCCTCCTCAGAGTGAATTGTTTGAGTTTATGAAAGCAGGGGCGGATCTATGGATCCATGCCAGGAAAACGAGAGCCTTGTCACCTCTGTTGCCACCCCAGCTAGCGACAATGAATTCAATAAATAGTTATGGCAAATCGGACATTAAGCGCATGAAACTCTTTTTTCCGACAACATTGAATGCAACACATTGTAAGTAGCGGGAAGTGCGAGAGAAGGACAGAGGGCCAGCAGCATTGATGGATATATTACTGGACTGGACA
>NW_006800450.1:25043-26630 GCF_000485575.1 Poecilia formosa | reverse complement strand
GCAGCTAGTCCCGAAAGCAGTGGCACTTGTGGCAGGTGTCAGCGGAAGTGCCAGTACGAGGTGCCGAGGTCAGCCGAAGTCAGTGGCAGCACTGGCAGCTAGTCCCGAAAGCAGTGGCACTTGTGGCAGGTGTCAGCGGATGTGCCAGTATGAAGTGCCGAGGTCAGTCGAAGTCAGTGGCAGCACTGGCAGCTAGTCCCGAAAGCAGTGGCACTTGTGGCAGGTGTCAGCGGATGTGCCAGTATGAAGTGCCGAGGTCAGTCGAAGTCAGTGGCAGCACTGGCAGCTAGTCCCGAAAGCAGTGGCACTTGTGGCAGGTGTCACACCTGCCACCGGAAGTGGCATTAGTAGGTGCGGTGTCACGATTTGCGCTCGGCCCTGCTGGCTTTGCACTGTGGTTAAAACTATTAATAGCATGTGTACTCTGACCAGGATCCTAAACAGAACGGGACCTATAGCTGTGGCGGCGTTCCTGACTGTCTGGATAGAAGCTGAAGTTGGCTTCCGTTTGTAGCTTCTGATTTGGGAAATGGCTAAAGAGTGACTATAAAGGGGACTCAGATGTATTTGCTAAACACTTTCTGTAAAAAAATTTATTGAACAGTACAATAGGTGCGCAACGGCTGTTCGTAACCAGACAACCAAAATCAACAGAAGGCTAGATAGTGGTAAAGGCAAAAAATTAGATCATGTTAAGCATTCTTCAAAATAAAAGACTTCCTCTCTCCTCCCTTTTGTCAAAATAAATCATAAATAAAGCTTTGAATTTAATTATTTTTCACGTCACCTTTTTGTAATTATGTACAATCAAGTTAAATTCGGTAAATAATAATAAGCATGTAAATTATACTTAGCATATGACTGTATATATGACCTGTGTTGCCCGAGACACACAACCATGCACACACACACCTAGGGACAATTTGGAGAGGCCAATTAACCTGACAGTCATGTTTTTGGACTGTGGAAGGAAACCGGAGTACCTGGAGAAAGCCACGCATGCACAGGGAAAACATGCAAACTCCATACAGAAAGACCCGTGCCAGGAATCGAACCCAGAACCTTCTTTGCTGCAAGGCAACTGCTCTACCAACTACACCACTGTGCAGCCCTGTAAATAAGTAACTAATCATATAAATTATATTTAACATACAAGTGTTAAGAAATCACCTGATATGCTTTAAAAACAAACATACATCGACACTTCAAATCTGGAGTAGATTATCTGGACATGAAAACTATTAAAATAGTAATTAAAGGAATCTCTAAACCATTAACTTATATTTGCAATTTATCATTTCAAACAGGATCATTTCCCAACAAAATGAAAATAGCTAAGGTCAAACCAATGTATAAAACTGGCAACAAACACCTCTTCACTAACTACAGGCCTGGCTCTCTTCTCCCACAATTTTCTAAAATCCTGGAAAAACTCTTTAAGAAAAGACTGGAACAATTCATAGAAAAACATTCGCTACTTATTAGCAGTTAATAAGGAATTAGAGCAAACAGGTCAACATCGCTGGCTGTAACTGACTTAATAGAAGAAATAACCAACGCAACAGATAGGTAGAAACTGGCAGTAGG
>NW_006800450.1:14554-23556 GCF_000485575.1 Poecilia formosa | reverse complement strand
AGTGTTTAGGGGTAGGAGTTTATAAGTTCTCACTTCTTCCTACCCCATTTTGAGCATATGTTAACTGAAACAAAAAAATCTGTATTTTCTCTTCTTTCTTATGCACTTCTTGTTACTGTGCACTATTTTATTTTATATTTGTATCATGTTCGAATAAAATTTCATTTCATTTCATTTCAAAAATTTCATTTCATTATTCTACGCCAATGGCAGAATATTTTAAACCTAGTTTGTGATTTGTGAAATCTTTATCTGAATTGTGAAACTTCAGTAATGAGATATTTAAAAACCTTTTTTCATCTGGAATGCTGGAATGGATTAGAAATGAACTATCACATTTGCAATATTTGCTATTATTTTAACCTGTTTTCTTTCAGGTTTTTTCCTAGAGCACCTGCCTTTTTGTTTGGGTGTTGTGGTTTACAGGGATGCATCAGCTGGGATAATAATGCCAACAACTTTTCAGATTTTGTCATCATGCAATATGAGATACCCATGTCCTTAATTGGTCACATAAATATTATAAATATGACAATATTTCCAAAATTCTACTGGCATAATAAATAACCGTAGTGGAATTGGTGATTGTTGAACTGTAAAACTATAATGAAACTGTCAAACCTAAATTTTGAGCTTTTATGTCTAAAACACTAGTAAAACACTAAACACTAGGATATTTAATTGTATTTAAAATTATCTGTGTATGTGTGTGTACATATGTGTGTACGGGTGTGAATTTGCAGACTCATGTACACTATAAAGGTGTATTTTAATAAAGTCCCTCTGAATATCATTGGTGACCACACTTCAGTCCGGTAGGTGGCGGTAAATGCACTTTAAGTTGATTGCCATCCGCCAAAAAGACACAAAAGAAGAAGACGATGGTGGCGGTAATCTGGCGGTAATGTGCTCTGGCAGACAGGGAAGACAACTTTACCCGGCTTACCTTGGATAGCCTACATCTCGTGAGGAATTGCTAAAATTATGGACACTCCTTTGCTACGTTTCCTGCGAAACCGCGGCGTACCAGAAGAGTGCCTCTCGCGCATGGAAGAGGAGCATGTAAGTCTGTTATACGTGCATACTATTAACTAGTACGTTATCACTCATTAGCATCATAAGGCTAGTTTTTTCGTTTTGGCTAGCATACGTTTAACTTAATATTTTACTTATAAGATGAAGACTCAAACTAAACTAATGTCAATTTCTTTCTGTCTTTTTTTAACATAATTGTTTCATATTCACTTTAATTATTACACGAAGCTGACCTTCTGATTGGTTCTTCTGGTTAGGAAAATTACTGACGGGCGACTCCACCTTCTATTTTACTACCTTCCTCATCTTCAATCTACTCTAGTTAAAAATTTACAACACCTAGACACTTCAAACTTGGACTGGATTATTCTCAACTAATAACAGAATATTTATAGCCATGTTGGGGATTTGTGAAGCTTTTTTTTCCTAATTTGTGAAACTTAAATTGCAATTTTTAGCCTTTTTGTGCCTCTGTATCACACTAGTTGTAGATTGTGATGGCTGAAGGATGGTGATGGTGAAGAAAAAGATCTTCTGCCGTGGCCTGTTAAGCGAAGTGAAGTTTCACAAATCAGAAAAACGTTTCACAAATTCCAAACATGGTTTTAAATATTCCGCTGTTACAGTAGAATGATCCAGTCCAAGTTTGAAGGGTCTAGGTGTTGTAGTTTTTTAACTAGGTAGTGAAAAATTTGGTGGAAATGCCCTTTAGTCATTTTCCAAATAGGAAGCTGGAGTCAGAAACCAACTTCAGCTTTGTGATTTACCTTGTGCTAAATGGCCTCATGCACATGCACAATCCAATAAATGGGCTCTAAAAAAGACAAGACGAATTGAGCTAGGGTGGATTCATGATGGAAAACAAGTCAGGACACGCAAGGGAGGTGGAACAAGGACACTTGATGTACCCAAAGACACAAAGAAATCAGATCTTCTTAATTATTCCAAAGAATTTTTTTTCCCCAATGGAAAATGTAGATTTGGAAGTTTTGAGACATTGAGTCATGACATACTGGATTTCCAGGAAGAAGCTGTGTTAGACGACAATATTACAGTGGGAGAACTGTACTCTGTTGTTAGATTACGAAGGTTGAGATGTTACTTTTCCACTAACAGCAAGATCAACTTGGAGGGAGAGGAATCTGAAGGAAATAATCTACAAACAACAGACATAGATGAAACTGATCAAGAAAGTGAACATCTTTTTATTCTGTCATCAGACTTAGAACTTGAACCAGATCCTTTGTCTGATGAATCAGAAGTCACATTCGGCCCAGCTTCAAATGCAGAGCATTTGAAGCTCTGCATTTGAAGAGCTTCAATGCATTCAAAGCATTGAGCATTCAAAGC
Source organism: Poecilia formosa (assembly GCF_000485575.1). NCBI lineage: Eukaryota > Metazoa > Chordata > Actinopteri > Cyprinodontiformes > Poeciliidae > Poecilia > Poecilia formosa. The sequence continues at coordinate 21,171 of NW_006800450.1, read as the reverse complement.
TCAATGCAGAGCTTTGAAGCTCTGCATTGAAGCTCAAATGCAGAGCTTCAAAGGCTCTGCATTTGAAGCTGGGCCGAATGTGACTTCTGTGAATGTGACACCTGGAATAGTCCAGGTGAACTTGATGACACCATCATCTATCAGTTTGATGGAGACGAGCAAGACTTCATATCTGTGAAAATTCCATCCACAAGCGGAACTCGCTTAAGTCCTGCACAGATGATGAAGGAAGCACCAGCGCAGCTTGAAATGAAATAGTGTCTATCACTATAAAACTAAACAGGAGTAATCTTCTTGAGGAGATGATAACACAGTTCAAGGATAAAACACTCCTTAGACAAACACTAAAATTTAGTTTCATAGATGAGAAGGGAGCTGATGCAGATGGTGTCTCAAGAGATGTGTATGCCACGTTTTGGACTGAGTTTATGGACCGCATCGCAGAAGGGGAGGAAGTAAGGGTTCCATCATTGCCTAACAGATGGCAAAAACAAGAGTGGAAATCCATTGGCCGGATACTGCTTAAGGGATTTAAAGATCATGGATACTTTCCTTGTCGCCTGGCCCCTGCTTTTACAGTTGCTCTCATTTGTAGTGAGAGTGAAGTCTCTGAGGAAATGTTGTTGTGTAAATACTTCCTTTTCGGAATCATTTGGTAGGGTACACATTATTTCTTAAATAAAAGAGAAACTTAAAACTGATACAATGCGGATGGAGTGAAAATGTTAAATTAATAACTACATTTCAAATGTTATAGTTATAATAAATATAACACATCAATTACATACCATTGCAAGATGGTATGCAAGTGTTATATCATAATATGCTAGCTACAGCAGGTTCATGCAAGCTTACTCTCAAGAATAAAAAGCAGATGTTTGGTTAATTAATCCATGCGTGGCTTATTTGTGTGTTCTCAAAACTGTCACACTTTTTAAAAAATAGAATGATTAAAAATCTAGTGTTTGAATTTTCCTCCAGCTATTTTAAATTAAATATATATATTTTGTTTTTTATGTCTTGCAACATAATACATAAGAACTTTGTGCAAAGCTTATAGAGGACACACAGCCATCAAAGCTCATGGAACAAGGTTTATGCTAAAGCCATCAGGATTACAAAATGCAACAGTCCAACAAAGGAGAGATTTTGTGGATATGCTGCACTGAAAAAAAAACAACCTCTGACATGTGCAGCAGATTCAGCAAAACTGTGTGCCATAGTGGTGTCAGATGAAGAGACTGGATCAGTGCTGGCTGCTGTTTCTTTATCCATTTGAATTTTGTTATTTTATTCTTAAATTTCTATTTTTTGCATTATTTACGGAGTTTATTTGTAGGTTGATAATTGTTGATTTTATTTATTTTTTGTTTTATTATTTTTCTTATTTATTTTCTAAATTTAGTCAGCAGAAAAAGACGAAATAGTGATTTGAGTCTTGTTTAATTCTCAATGTCTTCCAACAAAACCAAAAATCGAATGAATAACAACCGTTGGTGTCTTCACGCCTTACCTTCTCCCCTTCACAATAAAAGCATACATTCTGGTGTGAAATATATACATTGTATCCGGCACAATATGTATATTGTATCTGCCACAACAGGAAGTAATCTGGGTCAGTCCACTTTCTATAAGTGTAGGGGTCTGGTGAAGGACCAGCAGGCACTTGGGTTTTCGGCCGATGGTTTTTACCAGAGCAAGAGTGGTAGCATGAAAACAAATGAAAGTTTGATCTCTGTAATTGTTTGGTGAAAGAGGAAAATAAATCACCAAGAACAATCAATAAGTTTGGACATCGAATCTTCTTTTGCCTGTGTCGAGAAATATGACTCCAATGCCTTAGTAGTGGCTTGGTGGAACTTTTATTGGATGTTTGACGTGGCAAACAATCAGAAGTGGTTCTGTCTAGTTTGGTTCTTCACCTGTTTATGAGCTTTTATTTATTTATTTATTGTGGCGCACTGGAGCCGCTGCAATTCCTAAAAACAAGCGACAAAAACTGAGCTAATCCCCTCTGTTCGCAAAACGTAGTGATATTTATAACAGTCGTCAAACATTTAATATATGGACTGATTTTCCATAATTTAGCTTATAATGTACAGTGTTTTTTGTCACCAACTGTGTGTGAATCGTGTTTTATGTGCGGAGAAGCGATCAGAAACGGCAGAGAACAGACTCAAGGTGAGGCCCCTGCCATGAGTTTTCTTGCCTCATGGCAGGGGGCGCTCATGATCCCAGATATTGTGACTGCACAACTGCAGAGTAAGACACAGTGAGCTAGCCATGGAGCTAGCCATACAGTAAATAAGTAAAGTACAGCGATATATTTGTTTTCTCTTCTCTTCCGACGTCAACATGAAAGACTACATTTCTACACTTAAACAGTTTTCTAAAGTGGATTTTCAATTGAAGCAGGAGATAATAAATAAAGGAAGAACAAAACCAGAGCTGAAAGTTTTGCTTCGAGATAGTTTGATGATTCTCAGACGGCATAGAAAAGACATGCCGAGGATAGACTTGACTTTGGATGAACGGATGGATATTTTTGTGCAGAATTAGCGGTGCATGGATTTCATTGATACATAAAGGTAAGACAGCAATAAGATGTTTTTGTTTAGTTTTTTAATGAAATGTNCTAGCCTAACTGTTGCTGGCCTGGTATTGACTTTGATAACCTTAACATGTGCTGCGCAGTTCGGTGTGTTTTGGTTCCGTTAGCACTAAACAACCCGCCCACCAAGTCATCAATAGCTGTTTAAATCAGCTAATCAACCACAGCGGTAGTCAGGCGAAAACTTATTAATAACCACAAGATAGACGTTAAGCCTGACAACATAATGTAACAGACTGGATGTTCTGTTTTAGTGTTTTTACTACTTTTTTGTGTGGGAAATGTACGGAAGCGCATTGCTATCACGCAGGAAAAAAAATTCGAGCGCTATCACGTTATAACGTGATAGTATCTTGTTAAAACGTGATACATATCTTGTTAAAACGTGATAATTCTATGTCCAGGAAGTGGGGGTATTATGCTAGGCTAGTACAGTGGTTAACACGAATTGGTCAGGTTTCCCTTCATGTTTGGTCTACACGGATACGGATGCTGCTTTGCAGAGAGACAGCAGGCGCAAATCGTGACACCGCATCTACTAATGGCACTTCCGGTGGCAGGTGTGACACCTGCCACAAGTGACACTGCTTTCCGGACTAGCTGCCAGTGTTGTCACTGACTTCGGCTGATTCCGGCTGACCTCGGCACCTCGTACTGGCACTTCCGCTGACACCTGCCACAAGTGCCACTGCTTTCGGGACTAGCTGCAAGTGCTGCCACTGACTTCGGCTGACTTCGGCTGACCTCGGCACTTCATACTGGTGCTTCCGCTGACACCTGCCACAAGTGCCACTGCTTTCGGGACTAGTTGCCAGTGTTGTCACTGACTTCGGCTGACTTCGGCTGACCTCGGCACTTCATACTGGCGCTTCCGCTGACACCTGCCACAAGTGCCACTGCTTTCGGGGCTAGCCGTAAGTGTTGCCGCTGGCTTCGGAAAATGGACTACATATCCATGATGCTTTATTACTAGTCGAAGAAGAACTTGAAGACAGACGAAGAAGAAAGAATTTAAGAGTTTTTTTTCGCAGAAAGACTTATGTCAGCTGAATTCCTACACTTTTTGTATATCATGTATGATTCGTTCATCCTATTTATTCACTAAAGTACATCTGAATAATCCAGCCGACTCCTTCCGTCTTTGAATTAATCAAATACACAGCAGGTATCAGGGATCAGGAACGTATATTGTAGAAATTAATAAAGTTAATAAATTAATAAAGTTTGAAAAATAATTTTTAAGCGTAATGATTATAATTTCTCATGGATGAATAATAAGTTATTTGATCCTGATGTAGTAAATTCACACGTTGACTAAACATGAATCTTACAGTAGACTTCAAATGATTTCAGAGAGGGATTTTATAATACACAAANTTCCATCATTGCCTAACAGATGGCAAAAACAAGAGTGGAAATCCATTGGCCGGATACTGCTTAAGGGATTTAAAGATCATGGATACTTTCCTTGTTGCCTTGCCCCTGCTTTTACAGTTGCTCTCATTTTTGGTGAGAGTGAAATCTCTGAGGAAATGTTGTTTGAAAGCCTTCTCCTGTACATCACTCAGTCGGACAGAGACCTTGTGAGGAATGCCTTAAAATCAGGCTGTCTACATGAGGACAGAGATGCGCGAGAGGCACTCTTCTGGTCTCTGTCAAAAGATCAACATTTCTTGTTGATCTTTTGGATCGCTTAAATGTAACAACACTTCCAACACAAGATAATTTAAAAAGACTCCTTCTAAACGCAGCACACAAGCACCTTATCCAAAAACCAAGATATGCTGCAGAACAAATGTCGCTAACTGCTAGGCACATTTTAAAGGAGTCATTTTGTAGTCCACAAGCTCTCCTGCAGATGTACCAAGAAAAAAAGCCAACAACAAAAAGGTTTTTGAAGTTGCTAGATGCCTCTCCTACTCCTCAAGCAGAGAATCAGATCTTTCGTTTTCTACAGCAGTACATAAGAGGACTGGATGATCCAGGACTTAGAAGAATGCTAAGATTTGTTACAGGTTCTGATATTATCTGTGTAAACAAAGTTGAGGTGATCTTCACGCCAGTAGAAGGTCTGGCAAGGCGACCTATTGCACATTCTTGTGGACCAGCTCTGGAGCTTCCATGGACCTATGGTTCATACCTTCCATGGACCTATGGTTCATACCCAAAACTTCGTTGTGAAATGGACAGCATACTGCTTAATCAAAACTCCTTTGAGTTCAGCATAGTTTAGATCAGATTATTCCATTTAGTACCAAACCAAAAAAAGAAGAAAATGCAGAGATAATGGAATTAAAACATAAACCCTGTAATACATCATTATGGCAAAGGAAAGAAAAATAAGTGGAGTTTTCAAATAAAATGAAAAGTGCAAAATATGTAAAAAAAAAAATTCTGTAATGTTGAAGAGCTAAGTAGTTTTCTGATTTCAGACCAGAGGTTTGTGTAGAGTTCGTAACACAAATATACACAATTATGTAACCATATGTTTTCATTGTAATTTTATTTTTTTACATAATGTGCAAAACCTGTTTTCACAGAGTGCGAAGGATTTGAGTCTGAAGCACTGAGCACCTTTTTGGTTTCAAACTGAAGGTTTGTGTAGAGTACATAACAGAAATATACCAAAGTATGTAAGCACATGTTTTTCTGTTAAATGTTTTTCGTTTTTGTTTTGTTTTTTTTCAGTTAATGTAAAACATTTCTATTGTGCACATGACTTTCAAAAGGACAACATTTCAATATGAGATTTAGTATTACACAGTTCGGAAATAGAAAAAAATCAGTTCATTCTTTACCTTCAAAATGGTTTAAACCTCCAGTAATAAACATAATATTTCAGTAGCTGCTCTGTATGTTTTTGTGAAGTTACAGAAAAAAGAAATTGTGCATCTGAGTAGTTGTTGATTGACAGTTGTGAAAAATAAACATGTTTGCCAACAGTTTCATTAATTTGATTTTTATATAATTTTCCATTGGATATTCAGCTTTGTAATGGAAAAATGAACTCTTGAAGTTGAAGTAATGGACAATATATATAATTATTTAATACCCAAACTACTAAAATAATGGTTATTTTTTGTAAGTGTTGAATGAATAAAATTGACGGCCATGAAATGCCACATATTAGCATCATAATGTAAACCTACAATTCAGTAGACAACACAAAGCTAAAAAAAATGCATGCAATTAAAAGGCCAGCATATATACATTGTATCCGGCACAGTATATATATAGTATCCGCCACAACAGGAAGTAATCTGGGTCAGTCCACTTTCTATAAGTGTAGGGGCCTGGTGAAGGACCAGCAGGCATTTGGGTTTTGGGCCGATGGTTTTTACCAGAGGAAGAGTGGTAGCATGAGAACAAATGAAAGTTTGATCTCTGTAATTGTTTGGTGAAAGAGGAAAATAAATCACCAAGAACAATCAATAAGTTTGGACATCGAACCTTCTTTTGCCTGTGTCGAGAAATATGACCCCAATGCCTTAGTAGTGGTTTGGTGGAACTTTTATTGGCTGTTTGACTTGGCAAACAATCAGAAGTGGTTCTGTCAAGTTTGGTTCTTCACCTGTTTATCAGCTTTATTGTACCTTTATTGTGGCGCACTGCAGCCGCTGCAATTCCTAAAAACAAGCGACAAAAACTGAGCTAATCCCCTCTGTTCGCAAAACGTAGTGATATTTATAACAGTCGTCAAACTACGGTTCCTACAGCATATTTAAAATAAAACGATTGACCAATATAAATAGAAATTCGCCCCTTCTTGCATCTTGACAGAGCTAACAGAAACTAAACTGTTTATAGATTTGTATTATGGAGAATTTATCAAACATCAGTTTTCTAATATTTTTTTAAGTCGTATTTAATAGATATATCTAATAACAAATGATGGCGCTACTAATATTTTCGTGACAGATTTCTCCTCGTCCTGTATTGGGATAAAATGGTTTTCTGGACACAATGAATCACATAGCGACCAATAGGCGCTGTCCAGTCCAGTAAT
>NW_006800450.1:2322-11926 GCF_000485575.1 Poecilia formosa | reverse complement strand
GTTGCAAGAGCAAAATCTAATTTGTTACTTCTGTGTAGAAAGTTTTATAGTAAAAGGTGTATTCTTATCTTTAATTTATTCAAATAAGGCGTATCCTTTCTCATCCAACCAGGAGCTATCTCTGACCTTCTATCTGAAGCCAGAAACCCCTACCGTGTTTACGGCCTTTTACAAATGAGTGTGAAAAGCTAGGACTTCTACTGTATTGTTTTTCCACACAGACAAAAGGCAGTTCAAACGATCCTAGCAAACCATCTGCTGTAACTACAAGTAAAATAAAGGTCAAAAAGTCAGAATATATTACTAATTTCAAAACCACAATTAGGCCATTTGAATCAAGACTTGTTAAGTTTTAAAACTAGCTTATTTTAAATTTATTTTCTCAACAGTGTGCGGAGGAGTGATCAGAAACGGCAGAGAACAGACTCGAGGTGAGGCCCCTGCCATCAGTTCTCTTGCCTCATGGCAGGGGGCGCTCATGATCCCAGATATTGTTACTGCACAACTGCAAAGTAAGACACAGTGAGCTAGCCATGGAGCTAGCCATACAGTAAATAAGTAAAGTACAGCAATATATTTGTTTTCTCTTCTCTTCCGACGTCAACATGAAAGACTACATTTCTACACTTTAACAGTTTTTAAAAGTGGATTTTCAATTGAAGCAGGAGATAATAAATAAAGGAAGAACAAAACCAGAGCTGAAAGTTTTGCTTCGAGACAGTTTGATGATTCTCAGACGAGGTAGAAAAGACATGCCGAGGATAGACTTGACTTTGGATGAACGGATATTTTTGTGCAGAATTAGCGGTGCATGGATTTCATTGATACATAAAGGTAAGACAGCAATAAGATGTTTTTGTTTAGTTTTTTAATGAAATGTGCGTTTTGTGGGCTACAGTTTATGTTTAAATACCGAATCTACCACATCAATTATTTATTAATAAAACATTAAGCCTAGAACGTACTACAACAACAGACTGAATGTTCTGTTCTCTGTGCACAATTCTTGAATGTTTTTTGGTTAAATCCTAAAACATGAAGTGGCATTGTTGTCAGTTGCTATGGCAACGAGTCTACGTAGCTTGGCGAATACAAATCACTTTGCTGTGGATCATAGCACGAAATTAATACCTACATTTTTAAGTTTCACTGAGTTAACGCGGCTATGGATAACATGTAAAAGATTAGTCTTTTTGCCCCCCAGCGTTGTATGCCTGCGTGAAATTTCCATAGGTCCAATAACATGCATGGTGTCTAAGTCATAAGTCAGTGCCTCACCAGCAATGAACCTCACCGCACATCACTGAGATATATATATATATATATATATATATATATATATATATACTGCCACCCCTCTTTCCACCCCATAAATATTTTTCTAGATCCGCCCCTGTATGAAAGACGCTACAGGCCTTAATATGTTTTATGTTTATGTGTTTGAGTAAGCAAATGATTTATGATTAATGAAATAATATGGGAAGTTTAAATGTTCACAACTGCAAAGGAAATAATAATTTAGTATTATGATCCCTTGAGTGGACATCCGAGGTGTCTAATAGCAGAGTTAAGGTACCGACCTGGACAATATCCAGCCTCAGACCTCAACTTAGGCTTTGATGAGAATAGGGCTGCTTGTCGGTTCCACGACTCCAGCACTGGGATCAACAAATTTAAGAATGCACTCCTCCTCCACATTGTTTTGTGAGTGAGGAAGCACTTAGTTGAAGTGGACACAGCCAGTGTTACTCAAACTATGCAGTGGACTAGACACACAGCTAAAGTGGCTAAAACTATACTATCACAAGAGAGAAAATATATATAAAATATATTTATGAAAGACAACTCCTAATCGACTTCTATTAGCTTCTTTCCTTTTCCTCTGTCTGAGCCTCGCTGCGGTGCGTATGACCTCTGACCTCAACTCACACCTGTCCTGCCATTGATCAGATTATGCCCCTTCCCTCATCACCATCCAATGACAGCGATCAAGAAGACAAAGAAGATCAAGAAGACTCCCACCACTTCCAGGCAATGAAGTGTCTGCTGATCCTAATTCCTTGACTTCTGGGAACTGCTATGCAGCAGACTACTGTATAAATAAATAAAGTCCAAATGCTGAGCATTTGGACTGAAACTATATATACTGTCTTTGGATGCAACTGAACTCTTACAACCTCTGCTGCTCTACTCTTTGGCATCAGTGTGGAGAAGGAAAAGATAATGTGCTTCAGAGACAAAGACAACAAACTGAACTGTTTGACGCTTGTTTCATTTGTGGACAACCTGGACATTGGCTGAGGGACTTTCTAGACAACTAAAAGATCAAACACAAGAACCAGTTGGACTGACAGAAAGCTGGAGGAGAGAGAGGGGGAAGGACTACCTGCAGCGACATCAGCAGCAAGAGGGGGAGAGCGAGAAGTGAGACAGAAAGAAGACATCCGAGATAAGTTATACACACACACACACACACACACACAGCTGTAATAAACACACTGCTACTGCAACAAAGACTTGTTTGCTTACTAATCCTATTCACATATAGGAATTGTTACGACCCAGCTCACCCAGGGGGAAGGGGAATAACATTAAAGAAACCTGGATGTTAAAGGTTTAACAATTTAGAGGTTTATTGTTAGGTTTTGACAAAAATAAAAAGGTAAAAATGAACAATAATCAAAACGTAGGGACTTACAACAAAAATGTACTAAATAAAACAAAATCCACAAAACGATCAGAGTAGAAAACCAAAGATCTTAACCAAACAAAAATGGACTTTCAGTACAGGTTAAACAAAACAAACTATAAATCTCTAACAGACATACAAAGATCCCCCACAGGGACAAAGCCAGTTACACAAGCTATCAAAGCTAACAAAAGCTGTCAGAGCTAGCAAAAGCTAACAAAGGCTATCAGAGCTAACAAAGCAAGTTTACAGCAGTCAACCAAACACCCAACAAAGTGGCAAGCTGTCTGAACAAAGAAACAGCCACGCCTTCTCCCAGGAAGTCCTTTGTTTTTAAAAGGGAAGCCTCAACAGTGATTGGTGGAGCCGGCAATTGATGACCCAATCACAATAGGCCTCAGGGTGTGGCACAGGACAACAGGGCAGCACCCACTTCCAGGTGAAGTCAGTCTGATTAGCCACTGCAAAAAAAAACAAAACAAATAAACACAGAAAAGGCCACTGGCCGTAACAGGAATTATCTAGACAAAAAAGAACATCTTAGAGAATTTTATGTTCAATATTAGACAAATTCTTTCAGTTTGTCCCTGTTAACTATGAGTCCTGAACAGAGAGATCACTGCTAAGGATCCTCTTAGGGCCCACGAGCCACAGGTTGGGAAACTTTGAAGCAGGTTTAGATTTAACTGAACTGTAACAGTAAAAGTGCTGATCCTTGGTGTCTGCTACGAGCATGTGCTAAATGAAAACGGGCACTTTCTTCTTCTTCTTCTTTAGATTTCAACGGCAGCTTGCGTCATTTATTGTTGCACTACTGCCATCTACTGGATCCTAATATCTATACCTCAAATTCTCATAATGATCCCAGTATTATTTAAATAAATGAAAAATCTTCTTTTTCCCCTCAATGCTATTTAACTGATCAACAACATTCTCAAATTTCAATTCCCTGTTACCTAATTCCGTTTTAATTAGCACTTTCTTCTTTTATTTCCAGTTTTGACTTCCAGTGATTCACATCTTGCTAAAGAGCCCCCTGGTGGTTGAAGAAAAATCCACATATAAGCTGCACCGGGCTATAAGCCACAAGGTTCAAAGCTTAGGAAAACAGTAGCGGAAAAAAGAGTTTCACCTTGATGAATTAGACACATCAGTGGTTTTTCCAAGGACCCCACAGAGGATGAGGAAGAGGCAGAGGCGAGGAGATCACCATGGGCGAGGACCCCTTTTATGGGACCCCATGTAATCCTCCACAAAATTCCGATGGTTGCTGGAACTGTGGCGACCTCGACCATTGGATAAGTGACTGTCAAAAGAGTAAATCAGATAACATGACTAACCCATGACTAGATCCTATCACACCCCGACAAAACACATAAACAGACTAAATAAATGAAATGGTGGACATTTGTTCAGGATGGGATTTATTGAATGCTCTATGACATATGTCACTCTGAATGTGGGAAAAAACTATGGTTGCTTTCCTGTGTGATACTGGCACTTGCAGGACTGTGATTAAAACAAAGGTTCCAAATTAAGATCTTCAGAACAGTCAGTTTGGGTGAAATCTGCGGATGGCCAGACATAGAGGGAAAGCATCTTGAAACCTGCAGAAAAAAAAAAAAAAGACAGCAGCAATTTCACACATGGAGTTTTGTCATGTGTCAACAGGGGGGATGGTAAAAAAAAGAACCACATATAGATTAAATTCTTACTTAAAAATGTTTTGTACTGCATGATCAGTCTGTGTTAAAAACAATACTCAAGGAAACATGAGACCAAAAAGAGGAAGTTTCCCAAAACCCTCGTACCCATTTACAACAATACATATTGTTTTTATTGAACTCACACAAAGTGGACCACATAAATATTGTTTGGTGATGACTGATGCATTTTCTAAATGGGTTGAAGTAGTCCCAGCAAAGAACGCAGATGCTCTGACAGTAGCTAAAGCTATATGTAAAACTATTATTCCAACAGATGGCATAACAAAAAATACTTACAGTGACAATGGGTCACATTTTGTAAATCAGGTGATTCAAAATATAGCTACTCATTTAGGAATGACATTGAAAACTCACTGTGCCTACCATCCACAGAGTGCAGGCTTAATAGAAAGAACAAATGGAACTGTAAAAAATAGATTGAGAAAATGTATGGAAACATACATCTGGCCATGGCCAGAATGTTGGATTTGGTAAAGCTCTATATGAGAATTACACCCACACAGGAAGGGTTAACACCATTTGAAATAATTCATGGAATATCATATATATTACCTATATTTTCTCCAGATTTACAAAAAGCAGATGAGGAGCAAACTTTGGCAGATTATATGAAACAGAAAGAGGTGTTAAATGCAAATTTACTGCTGTCTGACTCTCCTCTCCCACAGGAAACCACTCCCATCAAGCCAGGAAACTGGGTAAGTCATAAAAAGAAAGAACTGGGCCAGTACACAGTAGGAGGGACCATTCCAAGTGCTGATAACTACACCAACCGCAGTAAAGATCGCTGAGCGACCTAATTGGACATATCTCAGTCATTGCATGCTGCAGAGAGTGTTGGACCTCTAATTCAGAGTGGTGGATGAAGTCTGACTTCAAAGGGGTTCCATTGTCTAATGGTTAGTCTCAACGTCAATGAAGAAACCGGCAAATCCTCACTCTGTCTTAGCTTGGGGGTTCTGACATCTTTGTAAGCAGAGCAGCAATGGGATTCTCACATGCCAGGTGAGAATGCTGTGACATGCCTACATACAAGCATGTATACTTACATGCATGTAAGCTACAAACTGTAGCTTACATGCATTTATAAAGTAAATAAAGTGCACCAAGTACCCTGCTCTGAATAGTTTGATACCTTTTTAACCTTGACACTTAACATCTGAAGGAATCACTCTAAGCCTGATGACCTAATCACTCTCCCGGTGAAGCAAGCAGTGAGTGAGCAAGGTGACAGATGTATGTTACGAAACTTGTGGATGAATATCGATTTTTTTCTAGGAAAGAAAATATTGATATATATCGCAAAATCGATATTATTACACAGCCCTATTAATTTCCCTAACCAGCCCGGTTGCTTTCATCAGAAAAGCACACCAAGCTCCATCCTCCTGCTCCAAGTGCTCAGCCATTGCGAAGTAGTAAAGAAATAAAAAAGGTGGGGTGGCCTTACTATAAAGAGTGGAGTTCCTTGAGAGTTCAAGATCTGGGGCAGAAACGAAAAGGTCATGCAAGGCCTATTCCCAGGGGTGGGAATAGGTGAAGTTTGAAACCATGTTGAAATCAACAGGTACACCCTACTGCGACTTGTCAACAGCACACATGAACTAGCCAACGGCACCATGAGAGAGCTGACTGAACTGAGAAACATGGTTCTGCAAAACCGTGTGGTACTGCACCTACTCACAGCCTCTTTTAGGCAGGTGTTTGCAAAATCATTGGCCCAACCTGTTGCACATTCGTCTCTGTCGAGAAGGGAACTGGTGGAACCATTTATGACGCCCTGCACGACCTGGATGGACTTAAACACTATGTGGAAAATGGAACACACGGATCACAACCTTTTGATTTTCTTTCCTGGTTCACCTTTTTACCCTGGTGGCAGCTGCTGTTAAAGATTTTAACACCCATCTTGACTACTGATCCTATTCTGTCTTTTTACAACCTGTATCATTCCATGTCTTTGTGGCATGATGCATTTAATACTGCCATGATCAATTATCAGATGGTCAGGGTAACCTCTGACACAGATGAAGATTACATATCTTTCCAGAAAGATGAAGATGAACTGAAAACAGGAATTTATGATGATGTCCTGTGACTAATAAACAGATTAATTCATTTGCTAAATGATTCCTGCACTAAAAATGTGAAAACAAGTGGTGTAGTGATGAAGAAAAAAAAGCATTTGGTTTTCTACTGTTTCTATTATACATCATATTTTCTTTTTTTTTTTTATAATGTCTTTGTATTCTTTTACTCAGCAACATAAGTATATGTGTAATCCATTTTTCATTTTTCTTAGATTTTGCATAGCTTTTATGTAAGAATGATAAACAAGGGGGAACTGTTAGAATTATTATGTTATCTTTCATACATTAGTAGTTTTATATAATTACTTGTTTTCATATGAAATGCTTATTATTCTGTCTTAACCTAGAAAAGAGGAATTTGTTAAGCAATCTTCCAGAGATACTCCTAGTTGTAAACCTGTCTGTGTGTAGAATTTAATTCTGTTTTCTCCCTTCCCTTGTTATCAGAGTAGGCCCCCATTTGTTAAGATCACCTTCCCACATGCTCTTTCACTGCAAATAAAAAGACAAGTTCTGCAGAAGAATGGCAGAAAGCTAGGAGATAGGTTTGCAGGAGCTGATACTCTGTGCCTTCTCAATTCTTGCAACAATTTGGTTGAAAACTAAGTAACGTCTATGGTTCTTTTTATATAAGTTGAGAAATTACCTATCACCAAGCTTTATCTCTGCAAAAGACAATCTGTGAATTTGCAGGTCTACATTCAATTTTCAGCCTTATTAGATGTTGGAAAACTCCAAAATGCTGGGAAGCAGTAGGTCTGGCTGTTTTAAACTCAAATCTGGTCTAAATCTTATGTTTCAATAGAGCAGAAGCCAAGATGCCATAAAAGCTTTATCTCACCGAAATAAATGAAAAATAAAGCTCTACATTCTACAATTTGCAGCCTTATTAGATGTTGGACAGCTCCGACATGCTGACGAGCAATAGATCTGGCTGTGTCAAACTGGAATCAGGTTTAAAACTTATGTTTCAAGTGATCAGCAGACAAGAAGCCAAAATAGCTTTATGTCAGCGAAAGAAGTGAAAAATGGACTATCTGTGAATTTGCAGCTCTACAACCAATTTTCAGCCTTATTAGATGTTGGAAAACTCTGAAATGCTTAGCAGCAGTAGATCTGGCTGTTTCAAACTAGAATCAGGTTTAAAACTTATGTGTCATTTGATCAGCAAGCAAAAAGCCAAAAAAGCTTTATCCCAGCAAATTACGTGAAAAATTGACTATCTGTGAATTCGCAGCTCTATATGCAATTTTCAGCCTCATTAGATGTTGGACAGCTCCGACATGCTGAGAAGCAGTAGATCTGGCTGTTTCAAGCTGGAATCAGGTTTAAAACTTATGTTTCAAGTTATCTGCTGATCACTTGAAAAGCAAGAAGCCAAAAAAGATGTATCTCATCGAAAGAAGTGAAATATGGACTATCTGTGAATTCGCAGCTCTACATGAAATTCTCAGCCTTGTTAGATGTTGGACAGCTCTGACATGATCAGCTGCAGTAGATCTGGCTGTTTCAAACTTGAATCAGGTTTAAATCGAAGGTGTCAAGAGAACATATGCCTAGAGGCCAAAAAAGCTTAATCTCAGCGAAAGAAGTTAAAAATGAACTATCTGTGAATTCGCAGCTCTACATGACATTTTCAGCCTTGTTAGTTGTTGGACAGCTCCGAAAAGCTGAGGAGCACTAGATCTGGNGAACACCTCACTTCCACCTTTCTGACTTTTCCGTCACTGCTTGGAAAGGTGGTTGTGATGATGGCCATTGTCCATTGGTTCCTGTGTGCTTGATTTTGCTTCAACAACACAATGTCACCTGGCTGTAGGTCGCGGCGCAATCTATGCCACTTGCGTCTTGATTGGAGGGTGTTGAGATATTCATTCCTCCAGCAACTCCAAAATTCATTGGCAAGTGCCTGCACTTGCTTCCACTGGCTTTTGAGCATGTCTTTTCCACAAGCAAAGAGGAAAAGATAGACGAAATTACTTTGAAGAGACCTATAGATGTCAGCAAAACTGGAACAGAAACCAACGATACACAACCTCAACCACTGATCCAGGAAAAGAAAGTCCAGCTGCCCAAAGCAAAGTCAATATGTAATCGAAGAATCTTACTTCTTCGTGATGGCAAGTTGGAGCCAGCATTTAAAGATCACCCTAAAACACAGCCAAAATTAAAACTGAAGCCAACTCCCCCAAACAAAGGGAAGCCTGAAAACCAGCATTTTACACCAGCAGCCAGGAAGGTTTGTCCCAAGGAAACTGAGCAGGAAAAAATTAGTGGGCAACCTGGCGGGAGTGTAGAAGAGAACGATAAAGCTCCCTTATTGGACGTTAGAGACAAAAATATATTATGAGGTGTGGACGGACGGACGGACGGACGGTTGGTTCTAATCATGAAATAATAATGTCCGCATCAACTTTCTTTTGTTTTTCCATAACAAAAAAATGACATGGACATACTGTGGAAAAGAGAACTAAGGCTACCTATCCTAGATTCAGTGTTTTGGACAGACAGCACCACTGCACTGAAATATCTTAATAACAAGACTTCCAGGTTCCGTGTTTTTGTGGCAAACAGAGTGTCAGAGATTCTCAGGGCTTCTGGCGTCTCCCAGTGGAGATATGTGAACACAACAAATAATCCAGCAGACCTTGCCTCGAGGGGTATGAAGGTACAGCAATTTCTACATGACACTACATGGTTATCTGGTCCTGCATTTCTTACACAGCCAGAGACGGATTGGCCTGTAAACCCAGAGAACTTACAGGAACCTCTACATGACGACCCTGAAGTCAAAGTGTCTGCTTCTGTTGGTGTTTTTCCTGCACAAGATGATGATCATCCTTTGGCTCTTTTGATTCATCGTGTTTCATCCTGGACAGATTGGCCTGTAAACCCAGAGAACTTACAGGAACCTCTACATGACGACCCTGAAGTCAAAGTGTCTGCTTCTGGTGTTTTTCCTGCACAAGATGATGATCATCCTTTGGCTCTTCTGATTCATCGTGTTTCATCCTGGACAGATTGGCCTGTAAACCCAGAGAACTTACAGGAACCTCTACATGACGCCCCTGAAGTCAAAGTGTCTGCTTCTGGTGTTT
>NW_006800450.1:0-1549 GCF_000485575.1 Poecilia formosa | reverse complement strand
GCTTATCTTATTCTCCAATATATCCATAAAGAGGTGGGTCATGGTGGTAGGAACCACATACTCTCAAAGCTCCATCAGAAATATTGGATTCCTGGTGCTGGTGCACTGATTAGAAAGATCATGTCAAGGTGTGTCATCTGCAGACGGCTTCATGGAGCTGCAGGCCAGCAACAAATGGCTGACCTGCCTGAGAGCAGAGTGACACCTGAGGAACCCCCTTTTAGTTTTGTTGGAGTGGACAACTTTGGTCCATTTGAAGTGAAGCGTGGGAGAAGTCTTGTGAAGAAATATGGAGTTATCTTCACATGTTTGGCAATCAGAGCAGTACATATTGAGGTTGCCTCATCTCTTGACACAGACTCTTTCATTAACGCCTTACGATGTTTCATTGCAAGGAGAGGCCAAGTACAAGAGCGGCGGTCCGATAATGGTACCAACTTTGTGGGCGCAGAGCGCGAACTGAGACGAGCTATCGAGCAACCTGAAAGAAGCAGAGAAGGAAAACAAAATTCTGGAGAAGAAGCTTCCGAAAACCCCACTGGAGGAAGCTATAGATAGAACAAAACAAGAGTTTAAAGCAAGGGTTGACTTATCTTCAAGCGCATTAGCTTTAAAAAAAAAAACAAACCAGGTCATTAAAAGAACATTTGGCGAGAAAAGAACAAGAGATGGATAAACTCAAAGAGCAGCAGGCTGAGACCTCGAGGCTCTTAGCCTTCCAACAGCAAAGAGAGGCTCTGGCTGCGAAAAAAGCTTTAGCCCACACAGAATCTGACTGGACAGACCTAAAGACAGAAATTAAAGCCTTAAATTATCAGATAAAGATATTAACTGAAAACAGCAAGAGGGATCAATATCAACTTAAAGAAGCCACCGACAAAGTGCAAAAGGTGACGCAATTATACATGAATGAAAAAATGCAGCATGAGCTATTGAAGGAGTCCTTAAAGAACAAAGAGGAAAAGATAGACGAAATTACTTTGAAGAGACCTATAGATGTCAGCAAAACTGGAACAGAAACCAACGATAAACAACCTCAACCACCGATCCAGGAAAAGAAAGTCCAGCTGCCCAAAGCAAAGTCGATATGTAATCGAAGAATCCTACATCTTCGTGACGGCAAGTTGGAGCCAGCATTTAAAGATAAGCCTAAAACACAGCCAAAATTAAAACTGAAGCCAACTCCCCCCAAAAAAGGGAAGCCTGAAAACCAGCATTTTACACCAGCAGGCAGGAAGGTTTGTCCCAAGGAAACAGAGCAGGAAAAAATTAGTGGGCAACCTGGCGGGAGTGTAGAAGAGAACAATAAAGCTCCCTTATTGGACGTTAGAGGCAATATTCCTTAACAATATCTTGTTTTCAATAAAGTATCCATGAGCATGGCTCTGCATCTCCTCAGCAGACAATGCAGACTGAAATAAATGCTGTATGGTGGGGTCAGATTTTTGCTCCTGTCCCAGATCATTCTGTGAAATAGACAGAGGAATATTAGACAAACATAAAGAGGAAATCTGTTTATCTTTTCCGAAGTCTTCATCCTGATGTACAT
>NW_006800449.1:225829-311908 GCF_000485575.1 Poecilia formosa | reverse complement strand
GTGATTGGTACCAGGACCAGTGTGATTGGTACCAGGACCAGTGTGATTGGTACCAGGACCAGTGTGATTGGTACCAGGACCAGTGTGATTGGTACCAGGACCAGTTTGACCATTGGGAGAGCAGTTTAGACAATCAGGCGTGATGTTTTGGGGTTTTCTCTTTTGGAGCATTCCGGAGCTGCTTCCGTAATGAATTAGTCTGAGTTAACGGTACTTAGAGCTCAGACGGCTCCAGCGTTGGGTTTCAAATTAAAACAAAAGCAGCCGTATCTCCACATCTGCGCTGCATCTTCCCTGAAACGCAATCCGTGCTCTGCTCGGCTTCCTCCCAGATGTCCTCTTCCCGCCGCCGGCTCCACCTCAGGTCCGCCTGGTGATGACGGGGAGCGTGAATGAATGAATGAATCAGGGAATGCGTGGAGAAATGTGCAGAGTGTTAGCAGCTGATTGAGGCTGGAAGCATCAAGCAGAGGATTTATTCCCGCCTGGTTCTGATCCGATCCCGGCTCTCACCCCAGGCCGCTGGTACCAGGATTGGCTCAGGTCCTCAGGCTTCGCCTCAGGGAGGGAAACTGAAAAACAGCGACAGCCTGGAGATGAAAACAACTTCCTGAAGTTCACAGGTTCACAGAAACTTCAGCACTAAAGAGGGTTGACTAACAGAACAGACCAGATTCAGCAGCAGCAGCAGCATGGGGAACCATCCAACCAACATCCAACCAACATCCATCCATCCAACCAACATCCATCCATCCATCCATCCATCCTGTATCATCTGTTTCACTGAATCCTCTCAGATTGTTTCTGTTTTTTCCATCTCTCTTTGATCTCAGCAGCTGAACGTTTCTGTGTCAGAAAACATTTTTAAATCAAAATCTTTTAGAGCCAAACAATCAGTGAACATTGAACATTTTAATTTATTTATCAGGCCAGAAACTGATTTTCAGTCTGAACAAATTAAAACGCTGCTTCACGTCCTGCTGAGGTAATCTGATAATTAAAGCTCCAACATTTAATAAACCAATTACTATTATTATTTTTTTTATTATTAGAAAAATCTGTTTAATCTTTATGGAGCCAAAGTTAACGAGTGTTTTCTTTGGAATGGATTGTTTTAATCACTGCTTTTGGAGATTTGTGGAGGAAATAATCGCCAGTCGCAGCCCTGTTGGGTTTCTGTTCAGCCTTAATGTGACGAGTTCAGAAACATAAAACACTTTAAACAGCAGATTTGTTCAATTTTCCACAAACACATGAACATTTCCACTCTGTAGCTTAATTTACACCTGAAATGTTACGCTGCAGCCATTTCCTCCCAACCTGGTTGACTTTGTCACATTTTTAACTCAACATCTCACATCTTGACTTTCTTCCTCTATAAATGTGTCTGAATCTGAAGAAATCTCTGGATTCAATTTAGATCAACCAAAACTTACAATTTTATCTAATTTTTATCTCCTTAAGTCATTTTTTGTTGTTTGGTTGTGTGTTTGGAGTCATTGTGAAGCTCAAATATAAAATTCTTCCTAATCTCCTGTTCTCTGCTTAATTATGATTGATATTTAGAAAAATTGGTATTTTATTGTGGATTTGCAGCCAGATTATGACAGCTTTTTTTTACATTTTTATGCCATAAATACCTTTTACAGTTGAACCTTACAGGATTTACTTTAACAGATTATATGTGGAGAAAGTTTTTTTTTACTGAAATAATTTGTTTACATTATTTAAAAAACAAGCCTTTTAACGAGAATGTTCAACTTTCACGTCAACTCTGACCTTTCTGTTCTGTTTATGATCAAATCTGTGTGAATGTCTCCTCCTGGTGGAGAAAGGACGGTACTGCAGCTCCACTTTGAGCTGCTGTCACAAAGTGGAAACAAACTTTATAATTAACTGGAGACTCAAAAAAGCCACTTGCTGAAAAAACAACACAAATGATCCCTAAAGCTGTTGCATTTTAAGTAATAAGATGTTTTTTTCTATTTTATTTTTTTTACTTAAGCATTTCATGTATTTCTAGTATTGTAAAAGAAAAAAAAGGCTAAAGTGGTTAAATGAAAAATCTGGAGAACGTGGCAATTTTTACCTGATTAATTGTTAGTTACAACAAGAAATCTTGACTTCTAGGCTAATTGGTTGGTCTAATTGTAAATGTAAGATTTTATGTAAATGTTTGTGAATCAACAGTTTGTGTGTTTTGTTTTGTTGTGTTTTGTTTTGTTTTGTGAGTCTGAGCTCGTAAACGGGGAAATGTTCGCTTCGCAGCTGGGAGTTTGTCAGGAAAGTGTGTTTGGGTTTTATTAGCGTTTTGTTCCAGGATGAATCGAACAGATTTTAAAACCCGATTGTGTTGTGTTTCGCTGCATTGATTTGATTGTTATTTCTGGATCAGATTTTTACCTGGAGGATAACGGAGTGTGTTTGTGGGCTCCCCTCATACCTCCACAGAATCTGCATGTCCAGCCTCTTTGTTGAGCATATCCGCTCTGGATCTTATTAACGCCGCCGGCTGAATGGCCGCCTCATCAGATCCTCTCTCTCCTTCTTTTATCTCTCTCTTTTTTTATTTTCTCTGCCTCTTTGTCCGGCCAGAGCTGCGCTCATTTCCTTCTGACCGTAATCGTCATCAGCGGCTCTCCGCAGGCTCTTTCAGGCTGTTTAATGCCGGCGGTGCGGCCGCTGTTCGTTCCCAGATCGGCGTCGTTAATGCCGGGGATAATGTGCAGGACGGCAGGCTGTAAAGCTGCCCAGTTCAAGCAGAGCGGAGACACTTGAAACATACAAAGGATGGAGTTGTTTGATTATTCCCAGCGTTCATTAAGAGGCTGAGCGAGGTGCACGTTTACAGACAGAGTGATGCCTCCTGCAGCATTTCCTATCTGTGCTTAGGTGTTAACTTGGGCCAAAATGAACGAGTTGAAAGCACCAAGGAGCCACATTTTACTTTATTTATTCAGTTAAAAAATGCAAAATTATTTTATTGTGAATTATTTTCTTTTTCGCTGCTAAGATAAGAAACGAATCAATGTGTAATTTAATTTTAAAAATCTGGAAAAGGACCTCAAACTTGTACAGCCACACTTTGGACCAACAGGCTGGTTCTGAAATAATTCACAATCAATCGAATCAGATGTGATGGGATTAAATGATCAGATGAGCATAAAATACTCAAAATGTTCAGCTTTTAGCTTTTATTTTAACGTAACATTTAGTTGTTTTATTCAACTTTTTCTCAGATTATTACAAAAACTTCAACAGACTTTTTTCATTTATTTCCTTAATTGTCAGATTAATTCTGTTAATCTTGCCTTCATTTCTGCATTTATTCCTTCATTCCTCCATTTATTTTGAGTCTTGCCTTGATTTCCATATTTAGTTTTGCTTTAATTCCTGCATTTGCTGCCTTGTTATTTCCAACATTCCTCCTTTCGTTTCTTTCCTTTTCCCCATTTTTAGTTTTATTCCTTCTTTACAGCTTTTTTTCCATCTTTATTCTCATCTTAACTTTTACATTTATTCTTTATTTTACTCCTTTACCAATGTTTCTACCATTCCTTGATTCATTTTTACCTCCCTGCCTTTATTTATTCATTCATTCATTTTTTTATATATATATATTTTTTCTACTAATTGATGATTTAAGGTTTCGGATAAACTTTGGATTTAAAGGAGAAGAAAGAACCGATCTGTTGTTCAGATAATAGAAATTAAAAGATGGAAAATCAAACATAAAGTTAATCTTATGAGTTAAAAGCTGGTGGTGAATTTTCTGGAATTGTTTCTGTTTATTGCTTTATTTTGTTTCATCTCTTTTTCTTTCTTGTAATTCTCACAGATTAAGATGTGAAGTTAGTTTTTTATTTTACCAGTAGGGGGCGCCATTTCTCTTCTATGGTGTCCAGATCCAAACCTTTACTCATGTTAATTTAAAAATAAATATTGTGTTATTATTAAATTGCTTGAAAATAGTCTCAAAACAACAATATTATCATTTATTATGGGACAATTTATCGTCCAGGAACATTTGTTATCGTGTCAGACGTGGGGATGTGAATATTTCAGTTCAATCTCATTGAAAACTTTGCAGTTTTTCCGGATTTCTGAACCGTGTTCTTGTTGTTTGTGTGCAGAACTCGGCGCTAACTCTGCTCTGTGAACAGGCGGACTGCTGGATTAACCGCCTTCCTCTGACCTCTGACCCTTCGGCAGCCAACTGCAGCATCTACAGCCGAGGTGAGCGCTCTGCCGTCTGCCTCCGCAGAGATCCGTCAGGCCGTCAGTCTGAGTGTAAATCTGCTGGCTTCCAGGTGAGGAGCTGTTCTGTAAGGTCACCAGAGAGGTCAGGGCCGGTGGAAAGCTCCTAGCTTCTCTGACGCCGCCTCCGCCTTCCTCTTCTTCCTCCTCCTCCTCTTCCTCCCTGGCTGCCCAGCTGTCTCCTCCACTGCAGCCGGCGGTGAAGGAGGAGCCTCTGTACCCGGCGGCGCTGCGCTCCGACATCCAGCTGCTTCCCCAGCAGGCCGGCATGGCGGCCATCTTGGCGACCGCCGTGGTCAACAGTGAGTACTGCCTCACTACCTGCTGAGGCAGTATTTAAAGTTAGATGGAGATTAACCTGATAACAATATGAGATAGAAGTCCCTCAAAAAAGTTTCTAATCATTCAGAAACTTTAGGAATACTTTTTTAAAAAGTATTTTAAAGTAACATGAATCAATAATTTTTTCCAAACTTGCAGGAGTTTTCCTTGGTTTTGGCTTTTTTTTTTTTTTTTGGATGGATAAAAAAGATGGATGAATGAAAATGGTTGGATGAAGATGGATGTGTCCAGTTTTCAACCTAACTTTTTCTGTCGAATGTTCTTCAGTTGTTTCTAAACCTTTAAGTGTATTAAATATACAAACATGTTTGAGTTTCATGTTGGTAACTCAAAAATACAGAGAGCTTTACCTATAATAAATAATAATAATAATAATAATAATAATAAATACTACTGCAACAGACTGGAGCAAATTATCATGTCAGCAAAGCAACGCAGAACGTCTGAAAGTAAAAATATTGTTTTTGTTCTCATAACTGAAACTCCTTACTTTAACAGACTTTTCATCATTGAATAGAAAACATTTGACTCACATTTCCAGATGCTGAGTGTTTCAGTTTTTCACTTTTTGCACATCAGTCTTAAATATTTATGGAAAACGTCATCGTATGTTGTAATGCTAAATATGGCCACCAGATGGCAGTGTTACTCTGTAGGAAATAGGCTTGCAGACGAGACACTTCATGCAGTTTTACTCTGTAGGAAGTCATTATAGGTGATTGAAAATACATAATAGAACATAATTAATGTCTGTAGCAATCATGCATCATTGTCCCTTTGTTAAGGTTTGGATTTATAGAGTATCAATAAAGTTGAATCACGACTCCTTCTCTCTCTGAATGTCTGTTTTTCTTGGTCAACAGAGGATATTTTTCCGTGCAAAGACTGTGGGATCTGGTACCGCAGTGAGCGGAACCTGCAGGCCCACCTCATGTACTACTGCGCCAGCCGGCAGAAGCAGCCGGCTGCGGCCTCTTCGCCCCCGCAAGACAAGCCCAAAGAGTCGTACCCCAACGAGCGCATCTGCCCGTTCCCACAGTGCAACAAAAGCTGCCCCAGCGCCAGCTCTCTGGAGATCCACATGCGCACACACAGTGGTGAGAGACGTCTCTTGACGTGTGGGGTGGGTGGATCGGTTGGATGCGGTTAACTTTCCCTCCACCGTCTCTTTCCTCAGGTGAGCGTCCGTTCGTTTGTCTCATCTGCCTTTCAGCCTTCACCACTAAAGCGAACTGTGAGCGCCATCTTAAGGTCCACACAGACACACTAAACGGCGTCTGTCACGGCTGCGGCTTCGTCTCCACCACGAGGGACATCCTCTACAGCCACCTGGTCACCAGCCACATGGTGTGCCAGCCGGGATCTCGCAGTGAGGTCTACTCTCCAGGACCAGGCCTTCCTAAACTGCCCCTCTCCACCGGTACGTCCAAATATCAGTAGCCGTGTTTCCATTACAAATGTGTGCAAAACCTTTACAATTTCTGATAATATGGAAAAAAAATACTTTATCATAATTTCAGTTACTTTTCTTGCCTCCCCAGCAGGGTAAACACTGATTATGTTAAATAGGGTTTTTAGACACCAGTAACAGTGATAGTAAAGATATATTAAGCTAGTTTTACAATTGATTCATTGAACTGGGAGGGGGTAATCACCAATTTCCTGTCAACTTTTAACATTTTTTTAACATAAAAACGCAATGGGTCTCTGGCGGACTGCCTCAGCATCCCTACCACCTGGTTGAGCAAGTTTTGTTGGGGAAACTCTGGCGTTGCTCTCGCAATGTCATTAAAAATCATGGATGTAAACATTTACATGACATGCATTCATATTTCAGCTATGGTGCTAGCGTTCATCACCTATCAGCCATTAGAGGAGACGTTGACGTCTCATTTGGGCGTTGGAGCAATAAGTCCCCTTTACTTAGGAGTGGCTACATGTACTCAGTGTTTTGGGGAAATTGTAGTCAGCAGATTTACAGAAGAGCTATGGACTCAACACATTTAAATGACAAATGAACTTTGGATGAGCTGTGCGATGCTGTGAGAGCTCTGGTGGAGCCAGCTGCTCATCGTCCAAGGAGGCCAGTGCCTACAAATAATAGCGTTACTGTTTTATACAATCTGGCATAATGTGGAAAGTGTTTCCATTACAGTTTTGCAAAATTGTCATGTTTCCATTAATCCTATTTATTTTTGTAATGCCATTTTGCATAATTTTATGGTCAATGTAAATGCAGCCACCAAGACTTTATGTCTCTGTCATTAGGGTTTGTATTAACACTCACTATCATCGACAGGTCTAAGCCCCGGAGACTCTGGTGTGGTGCTCAAGTGTCAGGTTTGCGGCCATAACTCTGACTCGCCCGCCCAGCTGCAGCAGCATGTTCGGACCCACCTGGAGGTCAGGGTCCCGGCTGAAAGGAGCCCCACTCCTCGCCAGAGCACCCCCTCATCGGCCGAGCAGCCCCAACTGTCCCCACATGAGAGGGAACCACTAGCCTGTGTTCCCAAACCAGATTCATCAAGTCCAGGAGCAAACGGGGGATCAGCAACACCTCGAGACTTCAGTTCTCCTGACGCTCAGACTTCAGAGCTGAAGATCAAGGAGGAGCCGCAGTCAGAGTCTGAGACGGAGGAGCAGCAGATGGAGATGAAAGAGGATGGGGAGGAGGAGGGTGTCGGTGGAGAGGATCCGGATCAAGAAGTACGAAAGACGACAAAGGAAGAGCCAACTATGTCCTCTTCCTGTCAAACACCGAACTCTCCAAAGAGTCCCCCTAACCCAACCGTCAAGGCTGAACCAACCAGTCCCACACCTGGTTCCAGTCCTGCCCACGCTGGAGGAACAGGTTCAGGCGTCGCAGGAGGATCAATCTTCCTTCCCCAGTACATGTTCAACCCTGAAGCAGCCATCCTGCCACAGGCATCAGAGATCCTGGCAAAGATGTCCGAGATGGTCCACAGTCGGCTGAAACAAGGCCAGGCGGTCGTTCAGAGCAACCCAGCTGCCTTCTTCACCTCCGGACCTACCGCGACTGCAGCTGCAGCCACTGCCACTCCACCCCAGAAAGGAGCCACCTGCTTTGAGTGTGACATCACCTTCAATAACATCAACAACTACTATGCACATAAAAGGCTTTACTGCTCCAGCAGACACCAGGGAGAGGGCGCAAGCTCGGCCTCAGGGTCCGGAGTCTCTGCGCCAGCAGCTTCTGGCGGACTTCCCAGCTCGTCTCCTCAGATTGGTGCATCTAGCAGAGCCGCGTCCGTCTCTCCAACGAACTCTGAGCCTCCTGCAGGAACCAGAGTGGCAGAATCTAAGAGGCTGGTTGAGGTAAAGACAGAAACTCCTGCAGGGAAAGAAGGAGTGTCGTCTTCTTCAGAGGGTGAAGGTGGTGGAGGAGGAAGGGCAAGCGAAGGCAGTCAAAGTCCTGCCAGCGGTTCTACAGAGGACATGGAAGACGACCCTAACAAAACCTTCTGCGAGGCCTGCAACATCCGCTTCAGCCGTCATGACAACTACACCATTCATAAACGGTTCTACTGTGCGTCTCGCCATGACCCATCCAACCAGCGGGCCACCCACATGTCCAAGACCTCCAACACCGCGGCCTTCCTTCCTCAGCCCATCCGCACTCGCAAGAGGAAAAAGATGTATGAGATCCACATGGCTCGAACAGAGGCGCTAGCTAATGCCGCTGCTGCTGCCACCACCTCCGGGGCTTCTGCTCCCTCTCCCTCCGTTCTGGGTTTGGTGGTGAAGCAGGAAGTCTCTCCCGGCGGTGTGGGTGGCTCCAGCCCTGAAGGAGACGGCCCCATAGACCTGAGCAAGAGACCTCGTTTGAGGGAGACTCCTCGGCACAACAGTGGCGGCAGTATTCTCCCGGCGCTTCCTCTTACCGATTACCACAAGTGCACCGCCTGCAGCATCAGCTTCAACAGCATTGAGAACTACCTGGCCCATAAGACCTACTACTGCCCAGCCACCACTCTGCAGCCACACACCCTGGAGCAGCTTCACAGGCTCAAGAGGTCAGCCTCCACTTCCCCTAAGAGCAGACCCCAACAGGAGCGGCTGGACCTCCTCCATCCTGCTGAGGCTAAAGCTTTGCCTGCTGAGTGGGTCGCCCAGGGTCAAGGGGCGTCCCCCAGCCCTCGCCCCTCTGCCTTACCCGCTTCTGGTGCTGCATCTCCCTCGCATGCAACGCTCGCAGCCACTCCAGGAGCCGGAGCTAAAGGAGCGGCTGCCAGTTCCTCCCTAGCGGTCTGCCCGTACTGTCCAAACCGGCCCATCACCTGCGACCTGGTGGAGCACTTCAAGACCACCCATGGGCTGGTCCTAACCGTTCAGCCTCCACCGGAGACCCCGCAGCGGCCCAGCAGGGCGGTCAGCCGCAGCCCAAGCCTCAGTCCCAGGGATGGGGTCACCGGAGCCACCACCCCCACATACCAGGCCAAGATGGCCTCCCGAGTCCACAGAGACAGCGTTAACGGACAGACCTGCAGCGGCGCCGCTTCCCCTGCGTCCCCGCAGGTGAACGGCAGCCCATCAGCTGGGGGAGGATCGCCTTCTTCTGCCTCACCCCTCCCCGTGTCTCCGCCCCGTGCCCCCTCTCTGACTGTCTCACCCGTGCCTGAAGCTCCGCGGGAGAAGGTGGCGCCCGTCCACCTTCCCGAGAGCACGGCATCCAATCCCATCGCCGGACCCAAAATGGCGGTAATCTCTCCGGTCCAGAACGGTAACTCCCGCTTCTGCCGGCTGTGCAACATCAAGTTCAGCAGCCTCTCCACGTTCATAGCTCACAAGAAATACTACTGCTCCTCCCACAGCGCTGAACATGTCAAGTGAGCTCTGTAATCTCTCTTCTTCCCCTTCTCCTGTGTCTTTCTGAGTGGATTGAACGCAGTGAGGCGCCCCCTGCTGGAGGAACCAACACGGATGACTGTTACGTCCCATCCTCTGCAGGTGGTGTTACGAACTCAGTGGTTTCCTCTCCAAATGGGTCAGTTTTCACACACTAAGAGCTGAGACACGTCCTCTTCACCTTTCCGACCTGAACGGAGGGATATTTCAAACAGACTCGATCGTTGTTAATGTTTTTATTCTCTGTGCATATTGTATGATGTCTGAAAAACAGAAATCTATGATGCTTTTGTTTCAACACTGGCTCTTTTTTTGTTAGTTTTTTTCTGGGTGGGAGAAGCAGAGATCACCGTGTTACTAATTTACCGAAGGATGGACGCTTTCTTTTCATACGCGCAACATTGTTTTTATTTTTTTTTCAAAGAGCAAGGGAGAAAAGAAATGTGAAATATTTATCTTTGAGTCCTCACTGATTTCACGTCGACGGAAAACTACCTACCTGTTGTCTGAGAGTATTTGTATTTTTTATTTGTATATTTTTTCATACTGTTCGAAGGCCGTGTTTGGATCAGGTGTGCTGAAGTGACTTTTCTAAGTGTAGATATGTAATATCTTCTCACAGTAATCACTGGGATCACACTGAGCTTTGTTATTATCACGTTAGCGTTTTGTTAGCGGTGGTGAGGTTTGTGTTCATTTTTATTTTTTTCGTCTCTGCTTGTTGCTGATTAGATGTTCGATTAGATCGCAGCGGCTCGCTGATTGTTGAAGATGATGATGAAGCCCTGCGGGTTTCAGGTTAAAGTAGTTTTTACCCGGTGATGAAGGCACAACATTGTGTTTACGCCACATGTTCCCATGCAGCAGGACAGTGTTAGCTCAAACTGTGAATACTTTTTGATTTGGAAAGGACGCATCAGGACGCAGTGGGGACGATCTGTCACATCATCACTCAGTCTGATAGGCTGGCACTTAACGCTTCACGGACCCCAGGCCTGAAAAAACTAAACTCATTTTAACCTCATGTTCCCTCAGAATACTATTTATTCTTCCAACATTTTGGATTTGATCTGATCAGACACATAAACAGCCTGAAAACTGTCAAAATTAAGAAGTTAACAAAGCAAACTATTTTTTGCTGCTGATTTAAAGGTCCATTATGTGGGATTTAGTGCCACCTAGTGGCTAAGGTAGAACTTCTGCTAAATATTGTTGGTTTGGTTTGTCCCCTCTCTGTTACAGTAGGTGTTTGTTGAAATCTCACCAAGTATTTTTGGTCTAGCTTCTAGTATTTTAACACACTAGAAATAAGGCAAAACTAACTCACAAGTAACTTTTCAGCGAGATGGAGGAGCTTGTTTTAAGTAAATAAGTTATTAATGTTGATGAGACTGAAAATCTTTTGTTATAAGTTAAATATTCTGCCAGTGGAACTAGTTTCTTAATCACTTTTAAGGACTTATTTATCTAAAACCAGCTCCTATAATTGCTGAAAAGTTACTTGTAAGTTATTTTGGTCTTATTTCAAGATATTTGCACCATAACATTGACATTTTGTAGATAGAAAAAACGTGGTTCCACCAAAACATTCAGAAGTTTTCTGGAAAAGACAAGTAAATTCCTGAGCCCCAAAAAGTCAAGCATTTGTTAGAAACAACTCAGAAATTTTTAGATTAATTTCAGAAAATTTCTAGAAAAAACACAAATTTCACAAAAATCTGGAATTTTTTACTTTTGAAACTCAGAAAAATTCCAAAAATCAAAGATTTTTACTGCTAAACTTAAATATGTTCATGTTTTTTCTAACATATTTCTCAGATTAATCTTTCTAGTAATTCTTTTATTTTTCAAACTCAGAAATTGACATTGGAAAATCCCAATTTTATGCTTAGCAGCATAAAATAATATGACAATGGGAACAAGAACATTTTCATCAAGATTAAGGACTTAAAACAAGCTCCTGTGTCTTCCTGAAAAGTTACTTGTAAGTTAATTTTGTCTTATGTGACATTAAGACATTTACACTAGAAACAAGACCAAAATACTTGGTAAGATTTGGTGTTTTTGCAGTCTGGACTGTTGTGATGGCAGTCGCTCCACCCTCATCGTACCATTATGGACCTAGAACTAAATGGAGCCCAGAAATGGTTCGGGTCAGTCAAATGTCCCGCTTTTATAATTGAAATAGACTAAATATCATACCAAATCGCACTGACCCGTACCGTACAATACCGAGGCATTGGTCAAACACAACGGTTAATAATTGGTTTTCTGCAGGTTGATCATGTGAGACCAAGTCTGTGACCCAGTCAGGGTTTCTGACTGGGAGGTTTAGGCAATAAAACTACCAGTTTGACCAGATTTAACCTTGATGCCACCAATTCTCACCTAGAAAATTCTGTTAAATGAGACATAATGAAGGATTCTTTAATAACTTTCACACTGGATGAAGACCTTGCTACTCTGTTTTGGACCTA
The DNA here is from genome assembly GCF_000485575.1 of Poecilia formosa. Classification (NCBI taxonomy): domain Eukaryota; kingdom Metazoa; phylum Chordata; class Actinopteri; order Cyprinodontiformes; family Poeciliidae; genus Poecilia; species Poecilia formosa. The sequence goes on along the minus strand of NW_006800449.1, from coordinate 299,966 downwards.
AACAATCTTCTGGACGTGGTTGGAAACTTGACCTGCTGCGCTCTTAGCATGCCACAACTCGGTGTCATCACCATTCTTCATGTCAGAGAGACATTTCATCACTCTATAGATCTGTGGCATGATCTTACCATGACCACGACGCCGAAAAACACAAAATCCTACCAAGTTATTTGGTCTAAGTTTGAGTGTAAACTTGAAATAACTTTTCAGAAAGACATGGGAGCTTGTTTTAGGTCAATAATTCCTTAATGTTGACTGAAACAACTTATAAACCATTAAACAAGACATTTTCTGTCTGTGGAACCAGTATTTTAATTCTGCCCCATTGAAATGAATGTAAAACCTTAAAAATTCTGCCAAATTCAGAAATACTTTGTGCTTTTTGACAGTTTACTACATCAACTTAGAAAGTCCAATCAGCTTCTAAACAAGTTAAAAGATGTCAGTCTGTCTTCTTAAGATTTGGCTTTTTGATATGTCTTTCAGTTTTTATAATATCCTGATTTAAGTTTTATGCAATTTTTTGGCCATTGTTATTTTTACAGTGTAATCCAAAACGGACAGAGTGCGCCCTCTAGTGACTGCCACTTTTCCAACTGTGACTGCCTCTTCACAAAATGCTGCTNTAGGTTAGGTAGGATTAGGTAGGATTAGGTAAATTAGGTAGGTTAGGTAGGATTAGGTAAATTAGGTAGGCTAGGTAGGATTAGGTAGGCTAGGTAGGATTAGGTAAATTAGGTAGGTTAGGTAGGATTAGGTAAATTAGGTAGGCTAGGTAGGATTAGGTAAATTAGGTAGGATTAGGTAAATTAGGTAGGATTAGGTGGTTTAGATTTTACTTGATAGTTGCTACTGTCTTCCTTCTTAAATTTTCTTTCTAACTTGATTTTTTTCTCAGATCTCTGAATATATTAGTTTAATGTTTGTTTTCATTCTATGCTGTCTGTGAAGCACTTTGTGTTTTGAATGTGAAATGAGTTTATAGATAAACTTCAGGAAATCTGACTGAAGTTTCTAAAAACAGCGCCTCCTGTTGATAACACATCTTCACTGCAGGAAGAAAACAGGATCAACCCGGTTTTCTGACACGTTAAACTTCAACTGTTGGGGAGAAAAACACACAGAACCAATAAAAAGCAGACATTTCTCCCATTATTCTTTAATTGCTGCATAATTATCTGGGAGTGGAAGGAGCAGCAGCCAGGCTCCCTCTGATCCTCTGAAGGTTTTCACTGCATCAATCAGGCGACTGGCGTCACGACCCGCTGCATAAAAGTGGCACAAACTGTGACACACACGTACTGTTACAACCTGGCGCTGAAGACAAGTTTAAAATTAACAGTGATAATTAGAAAGACTGAAAAATGAGCCGAAGAAACTCATCTGACAGCCTGTTTTCTGCTTTATGCCATCATGTTGGACCAGACGTTTCCCTGAAGTCCTTCTCACACGTTGCAGGATAATTACACGTTATTACAGGCGAGATGCCAACTCACCTGTAACCGTACTCGTTTTATCCGTGGAAAGTCACTGCTGGTAGCTTTCTATGAAGGCCAAACTTTATCCGCTTCAAGGAAAAGAGAACAAAAAGGCAGAAAGCCAACCTGAGCCGCACCGATGCTTTCAGGTTTCATCATCCAGGTGGATCAGGACAAGCTTTTAGGTTTTCTCTCTGACGTTTTCGTTTCTGCGTGCAAAAAGTACGACGACGCATTTGGGCCACTGAAAAAAACTAGAGAAGATTTTTACCAAGCCTTCAGAAATTTTTAGACTAATCTCAGAAAACTAATTGAAAAAAGTGAAATTTCTTAGTTCGAAAAGTTAGATATTTGCAAGAAGACAAATTTGAGATTAATCTCAGAAATATTTTAGAAAAATACTGACATTTTTAGATCAAACATTTTTCTGCCAAGTTTAAAATTTGCTAGAAAAATTAGCAAATTTTAAGATTAATCTCAGAAATTTACAAGAAAGAACATAGAAATGTCTGCATTTCAAAAGTTGAAAACTTTTGAGAAAAAAAATCTCAAATTTTGAGGTTAATTTCAGAAATATTTTAGAAAAAACAAAAAAAGTAGCTCAAAAAGTTAAACATAAAGTTAAAATCTCCAAAGCTTTTAGATTAATGTTAGAAATTTTTTTTGATTAATCTAAGAAATTTTCTAAAAAAAAAAAACAACAAAATGTCAGAATTTCAAATTGGAAAACTTTCGAGAGAAAATCAAAAATTTTGAGGTTAATCTCAGAAATACTTTAGAAAAAAATTCTGAGCTCAAAAGGTTTGACATTTCAGAAATTTTTAGGTTAATCTGAGAAATATTTTAGAAAAAAACTGGACTTTTTTTTAGCTCAAAAAGTTAAAAATTTTCTAGAAAAATTCAAACATTTCAGGATTAATTTCAGAACATTTAAAAAAAGTTTTTAAAAATTCAGCTTTTGATACTCAAATTAGTTTGGAAATATCTGATTTTTTCAAGCAAATTTTCAACTTTTCAAACTCAGAAATTTGACATTTTTTCTAGAAAATTTCTGAGAATCTAAAAATTTCTGAGTTTTTTGGCGGAAACATGCTCCGTTTTTTCCATCAGTGGCTGTAATACGCCGTTATATTAAGAGTTCTAGAAAATGAAACTTCTGCACGACTTCTGTCAGATTATAGGAGCAGCATGTTTTTCCATCTTTAGCCATTTCCCTGTAAGCGTTGGATCACACCGGAGCCAAACGACCCTCACAACTGTTCACACACTCCCACTCAGTCTGCGCGTTAGTCACCGCCGCCCACCGCCTCTGACTAACACACACTCTCTAAATCTGCCGCCTTCCCCGGCGAGCCGAAGCAGGATCCAAAATATCACACCAGAGAGTTCGTGTCGAGTCCGATCTGCTCATGTTTCTCTCTTTGGAAGATCGAAAGCAAATTCTTAGCCTCAAAACTGAAATAGAAAACTAACGAGGCAACACACACTTTGAGATTTAGTGTTTTTTTCCCTCCAAACAGACGAATGTTTGGATAAAAACATGAACTTTGTTAAAGTCCAAAGTCTGACACAAAAACCAAACAGCTTCAGATTTTCAGTTGAATCTGAATAAATTTCAAACATAAGACAGAAAAGACAAAATACAGTTTAAGTTCCAACATGTCAAACCGGTTTCCAGACAGTTTGTTGTATTAAAAGAAGAGTTTAATTTTAGCGCAGCTACCATGTTTATAAATGCATTTATGGAGCTAAATTGGGGCCAAATGTTTTGTTAATTTAAAAATAGCTTGTAATCAGAAGTCTAAAACTTAAATATGAAACCTGAGTTTTAGTCTAAAACGTGAAAACTAAACAATTTATCCAAACTGAAAATCAGGGAGTCATTTTTAAAATATTGATTTAATTTTTTCAGTATTTCTTCCTGAATTATAACATTTTAATTTTTACATATTTTTTTCAATTCACTTTTTATCTTTTTAGGATGAAATCTTATTCTTTTTTACAGCTTCAAATAATTTTCCCCCACTTTCAATTTCAAGTTTTAGGTTTCTTTATCAGAATATATTTTCTTCAAATTAACAAAACTCTTGTCGCTAATTTTGCTCCATATGTATTAAATAAAATTAAAATCTAAGGAAATCTACAAAGCAGTCACTGCTTGAAAACTAGAGAATCTACAAACATTATTATTATTATTATTATCAGCTTTTTTATTTATGTATTGAATCGCAGCTCAACGTTCTACAAATCACATAAAATTATGAGATTAAATCAGTCTGAATGTTTTACACACAGGATTTAAAATCTGACAGTGACCTCTGCGTTGGTCTCTTTGTTTCTGTAGTGCAGATTTTAAGGTTGTGGTAAAATAATTCCCCTTTCACTCTTTATTTAAACGACCTTTTGGTTTTAATTATTCTGCGTCTAACAAACAGAGACTCAGCAGGTCTAGAACAAGGTAAAACCAGAGNTTTAATTCTGCCCCATTGAAATGAATGTAAAACCTTAAAAATTCTGCCAAATTCAGCAAAACTTTGTGCTTTTTGACAGTTTATACATCAACTTAGAAAGTCCAATCAACTTCTAAACAAGTTAAAAGATGTCAGTCTGTCTTCTTAAGATTTGGCTTTTTGATATGTCTTTCAGTTTTTATAATATCCTGATTTAAGTTTTATGCAAATTTTTTGGCCATTGTTATTTTTACAGTGTAATCCAAACCGGACAGAGTGCGCCCTCTAGTGACTGCCACTTTTCCAACTGTGACTGCCTCTTCACAAAATGCTGCTGTCTTAAGTTTTTTTTTCCCTTTCAATTAAGCAAATTTATTTTTGTAATTCCATTTTGCTCTTTTTTATGCAAATAGCACAAATTGGTGTCGAGCACGCAACTCCTAAATGCACAATTAGGCCTGTCACAGTAACAAACTTCACTGAACTATAAATGGTTGCAGAAATTATTGCAATAAATAACATCATTCTTTTGAGGTAATTTAAGTAAAATATTGATGATGATAATAATAATTAAAGTTTGCAATCTTAAACATAAACATTAATTTAGCAAAAGACACACAGTGGAGCTGGAAGACATGCTAACTCTCTCCCAGAAAATAAACAAAACAACCAAAAACAATAAATAAAATAGCGATTAAAAACCATGAACAACTGAAATCGTATTAAAGTGGATTATAGAGTCTAATAATTGCTCTTCAGTTTAAATTTATAATACGACTAATTGGTGGATTTTCTGGGCATGCTCAGAGCGCTTCATGACAGGAAGTAGGTTTTGATGCATTGTGGTTTGGTCTCCATCCATTTCCAGGTCCTCTTAGTAAATCCTGTTTGTGTTGTTTATATATAAAATATTCAGATCTCTGATTTCTGGAACGTGCTACTAAAGTTTTATCAGAGTAGAAGTTCCTAAATTCTCCTTCAGTTTTTAGCTGCTTGTGTTTCCTGCAGCCTGAAACTCAGTCTGTTGCCACAGTGACAGGAAGACAAACATTCACTGCAAAAACATAAATGTTGCCAAGTATTTTTGTCTAGTTTATAATGCAGATATCTTCAGGCATTTGAAATAAGACAAAACTAACTTATAAGTAAATGTTCAGAAGATACAGTAGCTTGTTTTGAGCCAATAATTCCTACTTTTTCTACTGGCAGATGATTTCACTTATAACAAGGGGAAAATGTTTTGTTAAAATCTGCCAGTGGAACAAGAACTTTTTAATAATTATTGACTTATTTTGCTGAAGTTTCTTGTAAGTTAGTTTTATCTTATTCCAAAGGCAGACAGAAGTGGTTGGTAGGGTTTTTTGCGTGTTTGAACTGTTTTCATGCCGTTCGTCGCCCCGCTGTGCTCTGCAGCTCTGACACCGCTGAGGGAACCGAGCGCCCAGTTGAACTCAGCCCCAGTTTGTTGCACTGTGTCAAAATGTGCTGAATGTTTTTAGATTTAGCTACTTTTTTTTTCCTAATGTATTTATGTTACGCAGCACTTTTTCCCGGCCTGAATGCGTCATCGCTCACCTTGAAGGACTTTTTCAAAGATTTTACTTTTTACTTAATTCAACATGTTTTTTTGTAATGATTACTTTGTCTATAATGGAGAAAATCACATCGAATGTCAAACACTTTTATTTCAATATTTTTTATATATTTTTTTTCAGCTCCACTACACTCTTGTCCAAACTATGCATGGGAAATAAAACGTTCTGAGAGACACTGAGTGGTTCAGAGTGAGTCTGAGTTTCTTCTGCGTACCTGAGAGGAAGTCCTTGACTCCTCGCCGCCTGCTCGTCACTCAATTTGTTTTCTTTTCTTCAGAAAACGTGCAGAGTGCCGTTTCTGCTTCACGGAGAAAAGGCTGAATGAATCATCAGCTCTGCTTTAGAAATGAACCTGTGTGGGCTTATTCAGAGCTCCAGGGCCGAAACCATTCGCTGTGCGTAAAACAAGCTGATCCGGAGCGCGGCCTTCAGTTCGGGGATTCAAAACCAAACGGAAGCCATCTTGGCATCACAGCGGAACGAGCAGGAAGGAAACTATTTAACTTTTAGTTAGGAAAGTTACAAAAACACAAAAGCGTGATGTTGCTCCAGAAAAACTCAGATTAAACTTGTACAAATATATGAATAATTATACTTAATAGTAAGAGGATGTCCAAAGTGCAGCTCGGGGGCCATTTGTGGCCCTTGGATACATTTTGTGTGGCCCTGACTGCAATTCAAGAACGGCACACTGTGAGCCTCTGACTCTTTCTGTAATTTATATTTTCCCTTTTATCATTTTTCTTTTTTCCATTTTCCTTTAATTTTTTTGTTTTGTAAAATAAAATTTTTCTTACATTTTACTTTTGTTTTTTTAAGCTTTTTTTGTTTCTTTTCTTTTCATAAACTTTGTTCTTTTTTCCTCTCTTTTCCTCTTTTCTTTCATTTTATTTTTTTTAGTTTTTTTTTACTTTTTTTTCTTTATTTTCTTAAAATTGTTTTTTTTTTCTGATTTTTCATTTACTTTTCTTTTCATGAACTTAGAACTTTTTCCTTTACTATACATATTTTTTCCATCTGCATCAATGATGCTGGACTGGACTAATCATTGTTCTCTCATTATAAATGGTTTCTACATCCCATAATAGTATATATTCCAGTCGGTGAGTCGAACCACTGACCGCTGTCATGGTGCAGGACTGGATGCCGGTTTGCAGGTTTCGTGTCTGCAGCTGCATGCAGCCCCTCAGTGACGCTCTAGGGAACCTGTTGCTGCTGTCAGTTAGCGTTAGCTTCAAAGATGGATCTGTAACATGTGTTTTCAATCCAGCAGCTGACAGCTGGGATCCTGCAGCGATGGAAGGAGCCGCTCTAACATCAGGGAATCAAAGTCGCTCGACGTGCTTCCTGTTTTTATGTCCAATCATAAAATGAACAGAGAAAAAGCCTGAAAAGGTCGTGTCAGACCATCTGTCCTAAAATTGAAAATTTAATTAGTAATTCTTGAGATAAGGGACGAAATGAGTCAAAAAAAAAACCCAATATAATTATTCCTTAAACTTATGTATTCAAATATGACAAATAATGTTTAGGAAATGTAAAGACATCAGCTGCAGGCTCCCAGTGGAAACATTGTTTTAAAAGTTCCATTTTTACTGGACCTCACCCAGAACTTTGTCAACACCATCTGACAAAAATAAATATAAAATTATTTTTTAATGACCCTGTTAGTGATATTTTTACTCAGTTTTACAGATAAATGATTCACAAATAATATATTTAAAACAAAAACGAGCTAACCAGAGCGAACCGAAACTAGCCAGAGCTAGCCAAAGCTAACCAGAGCCAACTGAAGCTACCCAGAGCTAACAGGAGCTAGCCAAAGCTAACCAGAGCGAACCGAAACTAGCCGAAGCTAACCAGAGCCAACTAACCAGAGCTAACTGAAGCTACCCAGAGCTAACAGGAGCTAGCCGAAGCAAACCAGAGCGAACCGAAACTAGCCAAAGCTAACCAGAGCTAAATGAAGCTAACCAGAGCTAACTAAAGCTAACCAGAGCTGCCTTGCCCTCCAGCAAAGGAAGAAACAGGAAGTGGTGCCTCAGTATTTCTGATGCCCCCCCAATAAAGGCTGATTTTGTTTACATTGCTTTAATGTCTGACGGTGTTGACAAAAACCTGGGACACAATTCCAATTTAGTTGGAAAATATATAAAAATTGCTGTATATAAATATCTGGTTTCAACAGTATGAACCGGATCAGCCATGCGGCTGAGCACCGCAGAGTCATCGGTGAATGAAGACATGAGTGTCAAAACGGACACAGGAGGTCAGGAGGAGCAGCAGTTCAGGGAAACGCTCAACACTCCACAGCGTGGACCAGGGGCCACGCCGAAACACCGATCCGATGACAAAAGAGCCGGAGCGAGACGGAGAGAGCAGCAGCTGTCTGGAGGAGCAGTGAGACGGGACGGATCGTGTCCTCAACAAGGTCCCGCATGTCTCCTGACAGCCGGCTCGTCCGCTGATGTCACCACGGCGCCTTCAGGCTGTCGTTTGTTGTTCTGTTCTGCTCAAACTGACCGAATGTGTCGTCCTCAGGAGAAGGACGAGTCTGGCCTCAAAAAGAAAAACCTCCAGGAGAAACGAGTCGAATGGTTCAGACGCTCTCTGCAGGAAAAACAAAAAATGTTTTCTGGTGATGCTGGAACCGAAGAATGACGGTCAGGGCTGCTACCATGGCAACACACCTAACAGATGAAGATAAACGCATCCATCCATCAATCGTCTTCCATGGATGTTAAACCGGATGCATTTCTTGCTTCTTCAATCTTTAATTGTTAAATCCAATAAACAGATGAAGATTTTTTGGAATCAGCAGAGAAAGTTTGGCCATTTTTCCTGTCTGAAACCTTCAGATTCATTTTCTTTACCATCATGGGTCAATTAAGAGACATTAAGTAAATTATCTGGACCTGCAGATCATCCAGAACCATCAGCCGGACTGGATCCTCACGTTTTGCTCGGTAGGCAGAATCTTCCTCCCAGTCTGAGGATGATGAGTCAGCGGCTGCCACAGAGACGGTAAACTCTGATTCACTGCTCCTGACCGAGGCGCTCAACCCAAATGTGAAATAACGACGGAGGAGGCCGGCGCTCGCAGCCGAAGTCAAACGTATCCAAATTCAGCAGAGCGAAGCAAACTAACTGCTGACTCTGTCTGCTCCAGTCCCACACAAATCAGCCGAGTCCGTTCAGACGTTAGAGCCCAGAGGGGGTGAAAGGTCTCAGAACCACCCAATCACATCACAACCTGTAACCTGAGCTGTCATGGCGTCTGCCAGGCTCCTGGAAACGTACGGCGCTGGAAACGTCAGACAGCAGGAACGTAAAATCATGAAATACAACTCGGGTCTGACAGGTGACGAAAACCCAAAATGGAGTTCAACCAAATCAAAACACTGGGTCCTTATGATGTCAAACTCTAATCAGGTGATCAAATAAAACACCTGCAGTTTTCTGAACCTCAGCCTGGAAGATAAATAGATCAGTTGGTTGGTATGAAGGTTGGTAAGAAATATTTTAGAAAAAAAATGGACTTTTTTTTAGCTCAAAAAGTTAAACATTTTCTAGAAAAATTCAAACATTTCAGGATTAATTTCAGAACATTTAAAAAAAGTTTTTAAAAATTCAGCTTTTGATACTCAAATTAGTTTGGAAATATCTGATTTTTTCAAGCAAATTTTCAACTTTTCAAACTCAGAAATTTGACATTTTTTCTAGAAAATTTCTGAGAATCTAAAAATTTCTGAGTTTTTTGGCGGAAACATGCTCCGTTTTTTCCATCAGTGGCTGTAATACGCCGTTATATTAAGAGTTCTAGAAAAATGAAAACTGGATGAAATGAAACTTCTGCAAGACTTCTGCCAGATTATATTAGCAGCATGTTTTTCCATCTTTAGCCATTTCCCTGTAAGCGTTGGATCACACCGGAGCCAAACGACCCTCACAACTGTTCACACACTCCCACTCAGTCTGCGCGTTAGTCACCGCCGCCCACCGCCTCTGACTAACACACACTCTCTAAATCTGCCGCCTTCCCCGGCGAGCCGAAGCAGGATCCAAAATATCACACCAGAGAGTTCGTGTCGAGTCCGATCTGCTCATGTTTCTCTCTTTGGAAGATCGAAAGCAAATTCTTAGCCTCAAAACTGAAATAGAAAACTAACGAGGCAACACACACTTTGAGATTTAGTGTTTTTTTCCCTCCAAACAGACGAATGTTTGGATAAAAACATGAACTTTGTTAAAGTCCAAAGTCTGACACAAAAACCAAACAGCTTCAGATTTTCAGTTGAATCTGAATAAATTTCAAACATAAGACAGAAAAGACAAAATACAGTTTAAGTTCCAACATGTCAAACCGGTTTCCAGACAGTTTGTTGTATTAAAAGAAGAGTTTAATTTTAGCGCAGCTACCATGTTTATAAATGCATTTATGGAGCTAAATTGGGGCCAAATGTTTTGTTAATTTAAAAATAGCTTGTAATCAGAAGTCTAAAACTTAAATACGAAACCTGAGTTTTAGTCTAAAACGTGAAAACTAAACAATTTATCCAAACTGAAAATCAGGGAGTCATTTTTAAAATATTGATTTAATTTTTTCAGTATTTCTTCCTGAATTATAACATTTTAATTTTTACATATTTTTTTCAATTCACTTTTTATCTTTTTAGGATGAAATCTTATTCTTTTTTACAGCTTCAAATAATTTTCCCCCACTTTCAATTTCAAGTTTTAGGTTTCTTTATCAGAATATATTTTCTTCAAATTAACAAAACTCTTGTCGCTAATTTTGCTCCATATGTATTAAATAAAATTAAAATCTAAGGAAATCTACAAAGCAGTCACTGCTTGAAAACTAGAGAATCTACAAACATTATTATTATTATTATTATCAGCTTTTTTATTTATGTATTGAATCGCAGCTCAACGTTCTACAAATCACATAAAATTATGAGATTAAATCAGTCTGAATGTTTTACACACAGGATTTAAAATCTGACAGTGACCTCTGCGTTGGTCTCTTTGTTTCTGTAGTGCAGATTTTAAGGTTGTGGTAAAATAATTCCCCTTTCACTCTTTATTTAAACGACCTTTTGGTTTTAATTATTCTGCGTCTAACAAACAGAGACTCAGCAGGTCTAGAACAAGGTAAAACCAGAGGAATGTTAATGAGTTTAAAGCCCCTGCGCGTGCGCGTGCACGCACACACACACACACACACACACACACACACACACACACACACACACACACACACACACACTCTCCACCCACATTACTGTACCTACATGTGGTTTCCATGGAGAACATTAACACGTCTTTGATAAGAATGACTCATTCATTTCTGGGTATAATCAGCTCTCTGCTCCGTCCCCCTCCGCCTGTGATCTGATGACACGTTTCCCTCGGACTCTGCAGCCATGCCAGGCGCCGCGCCGCGGGGGTCCGGACGCCCGACCATCAACGCCCACGCAGACGGCTGCAAAGGTGTGAAAGCTGAAAAGAGAAGCAGCAGCTCAGGTGGAGAAGGATCAGGTCTGATGTTAAAATGGGGATTAAATGGGGTCAGTAATGAATGCTTCATTTATGCACATGTAACCCAGGTTAAAATAGCCTCTTCATAAAAACACACACTGGGTGAATGCACTGGTTTTAGATAAGGTTCACCTTTGACATGAGAGAAAGATGTCACATTATGAACAACATCAGGGCTGCAGGGTTTCCTACAAAAGAAACTACAGAAATCTGTTCAATGCTCTGTTGACTACTGTTAAGGTCACTGCAGAAAGAAATAAGGGAGTACATCTCTGCCAAAAAACCCAGGAAAAAATGGAAACATTTCTGAGCTCCAAAAGTTCAAAACTTGCTAAAAAAAAATGCTGAAATTTTTAGATTAAGCTCAGAAGTTTCTAGAAAATACAAACAGGAAATTTGGGAGATTGAATAATAAAACAAAATTTAAGAAAAAAATTCAAGTTTTCTAGAAAAAAAAAATTAAATATTCTGAGTTAGAAAAGTTGAAAATTTGCCAAAGTAAGGGACATATTTGATTTAATCTCTTATTTAAAAAAAAGGCCATTTCTGAATTTAAAGAGTTGAACATTTGCCAGAAAAACTCAGAAATGTTTCAGATTAACCTGAGAAAGAAATTTCTAATCTCAAAAAGTTTAAAAGAATTTCTGAGTGAAAAGTCAAAAAAATTTAACTTCTCAAACTTTTTGTAGAATTTTTTTTTAGATTAATACAGAAGTCTCTTTTTTCTTTGGACTTTTCAAACTCTGACATTTGTGAGCTTCTGGCAGAAATTTACTCCAAACAAAAAAGGGGGGAAAAAAAACCATTAAAACATGACATCACAGTTCAATGAGTCCACTCAGATTATAACGATCATAATTGCCATAATTTGCTCCATTATTGGAAGATAATTAATGAGGTTTTTAACGAGCCGGCCGGCCGCCGACTGGCTGCGTGTCGGAGTTTGACTCTGCAGCAGCAAAGCGTCTTGAAAGCCTCAGGCTGTAAATCAACATTCTGCGCTGAACTCCAGCGGCAAAGCGAATCGTCATTCTGCTGGTGTGAAGGTTTTAATCCAGGTAGACAGAGCGGATTATCTGGATTATATTAGAGAGCATGTAGTCCTCGTGTCTGAAATCGATCAGCAGAATCAGGAGTTTCTTATTTTATTGTCCTGCAGCTGAGCTGCTTTCTGCTCCAAACTGAACGTTTTTGAAACCAACAGGTTTGATATGAGCCTTAAGAAGCTGCAGAAGAATTCACACTGAACACTTTAAATCACATTACAGCCTTTGACTGCAACAATTCACTGATAAAAAACAAAACGGAGCATCACTCTGAAGTTATTCCATTTTCTTAACCAAAGAAATCTGAAAAGTGTGGAGTGCATTTGCACCAGCGTATATCTCAAATATCAGACTTCACTGTAAAAACACCAAATCTTACCGAGTATTTTGGTCTAGTTCAAATATTTTAGTGCACCTCAAATGAGACGAAAACAACTTGTAGGTAACTTTTCAACAAAACATGGAGTAAAAAAATACTTAATATTGATGAAAATGTTTTAGTTCTACTGGTAGATTATCAACTTATAACAAGACATTTTCCCTGTTATCAGTGAAAAAATCTGCCCAGCAGGTTTTTTTATTGTAATTCCACAATCCCACAATGTTAATTGTGACTTTATTGCAAATTTTCTGCAAATAATTGTCAAAAATACTGATAAATGATAAACTGTTAGTATTCCTCACTTTTTGCCTCTCTGCTGCCTCTGCCTCACTGAAGTCCAGTTTTAATCCTCCTTTCTTGCTTTAGTTAATTTTTTGCTGTTATTTATTCATATATAATTGGTTATTTATTTCGTAGATCAATATCTCTGCTTTTTCGTCTGTAATGTTTGTTTTATATGCACAAATTGGTGGATTTGTTAATATTTTTAACAGTTTGTTGTTAAAATATTTAAACAGTTTGTTTTGTCCGGCCCTTTAAATTCGTTCTTGGTCTTGATGAGGCCCACAGTCAGAATCATTTTCCCTGCTGCAGGTAAAGGAAACCTGCCTCTGTTGCTCTGTGGTGGGTTTGGCAGCAGGAGGCAGGATGAGCCGGTGCAGATAAAGGATGGAGATGTTTGGGAGCAGATTAAATCCTCTGAGTGATTCTGTCCTGGAGCTGCAGGTGAAAAACAACCTTTGAGCTTCGACGTAAAGCAGAGAGCAATAATAATGGTCCGGTCCAGGAATCTGCATTAAACTCTCCCTCCTCCAGGCTGATCTCTGTGACACAATCATGTGTTTTTAATTTGCTGCTGCCTCTGATTCTGCAGCACAGATAAAATCCTCTAATTGAAGTATTTTATGCCGCTCCAGATGGCGAGCCATTTCCCATTATCACCTCAGAAAGAGTCGGCCTTTCTGCTCTTCTTGTTCCGAATCGTGTTACAGAACTTTCAACAATTAACCTCGTCCTCGTTAGACTTTCCACCATTTTCTGTTCTAACTTCAGTTCTGCAAACTTCTCCTTTTGTTGCCCAGATGTTGAAAACATTTTCAGCGTCTGAGATCCGCATGAAGTTTATTTTAATCTGTAAAACGTAAAAAAATGCTCCAGACGAAAAACCAACAAAACCTAAAAACTGTGATCAACAGTTTGGTTTCTCCACTTTTCTTCAGGATTATTTTAACGGAGCCTGTTTGAGCTGGTGACGTTGCATTATAACTGGATTCTAGCAAAGACTTTGACTAGGCCACTTCGTAACCCACTTTTTGAAACTTTTCTAGGTGAACTTGCTGCTGTGCTTCACCAACACAAACACAACAAAACACACAACATACCAACACAAACACACAATGTAACAGCGAAAGCCTCATGGGAAAAGTAAAAAAATCCAGAACAGACCAACAAAAAGGATATTTACAAACCATAGTTTGTAAATATTTAGGTTACAAACAACTCCTTAGTAAGACAGATAAGCTAAATATTTGGTTAACAAGCTAAACGACAACTATAATGGCAGATATGCTAGAATGGATTTCATGCTAGCTTCTGTTTAGCTTAACTTCCATTGTGACTTTTGGGCCACCGTACCTTCCTGCCCACAGAATCGCCTTCTATCGAGATAATTTAAAGAACCGGTGAGTTACTGCAGAGTTTAATTTCCCTGTGAGTTTAAATTGAATGTCTGACCGACTGAATGATAGTTTTACGGTTGGTGTAAAATGTTGCTCCCTCCGCTTTTATCTCGCCAGTCAAGTAGAGTCAGTGAATATATAAAATGCATCCCAGAGCCTGACAATGGCGTGTTTAACATTTTACTTCCTTTCATTCTTTATAACCAAGAGGAATTGACCTTCAGGACGATGTCACATTAATTAGGCCGCGTGTTCGGCCTCCATCCATTATCTGGACGCTCGTTTCTTCCTCCGGTGTCAGCTGGAAACAAAGGGAAAGCCGTAACGATGCTCTGACTGCACAAACAAGCATCCACACATTGTCTTATGGCCTGCTTTTAATGACGAGTGGAAGAGCACACACACACACACACACACACACACACACACGCTGTGAAAGCGACGATAATGATTCTCCTTTTCTTTGCAGTCAAACAAAATCGTTTCTCTCTCCAAAGCCTCGTCCACTTCAGTTCGGTACGCACGCAGCAGCAAGAGGGTTTTATTATTTGATTTGTGCCACTATTCAGCCTAAAGATGTGACAATTTCACCACCTTGAAAGAACAAAAGCTGCTGTAAGTGTCAGGAAAAGCGCTCTGAAGTTAACAGAGTCTGAACCGTTTCCCAAGCAGCCAAAGAAAACTGAACATCACAGATCAAAACCAAACATGAGCCACGAACTCAGCTGGCTCTCATTACCGGCGTTCATCACCGCTGGAGATTATCGACATTAAGATGGATCATCAGAGGTTTTAATCTGAAATGTGACACAAATCAAAATGAAAACACAATAATGAAGAGACATGAGCAAAACCTGGAGCAGTCCGTCACACAAACAGGAGTTTGTAAACTGAACCTAATGTTTAGTTAGCAAGCTATAAGCCAAATATTTAGTTTGAACCAAGATATTTAATTTACAATGAACATACAAACTTGCTAACTAAATATATAGTTTACAAACTAAATATATAGTTTACAAACTAAATATATAGTTTACAAACTAAATATTTAGCCCCATAGTAAATGTAAGCTAAATAAGCGAAATATTTAGTTAGAACTTATTTAGTTTACAGTGAAAATACAAACTTGTTAACCAAATATTTAGTTTCCAAACTAAATATAAATTAACTAGTCTTTAAACAAAATATTTAGTTTGTAAATAAACCTAAATATTTGGGGTGCTTAGCTTAAATATTTAGTTCGCAAACTAAATAAGCTAAAATAAGCTAAATATTTAGTTTACAAACTCCAAACCATCCATCCATTCATTTTCTTTACACCCTTGTCCCTCAGTGGGGTCAGGAGGTGCTGCTGCCTCTCCAGCTATCGTTCTGGGTGAGAGGCGGGGTCACCTGGACAGGTCGCCTGGACAGGTCACCTGGACAGGTCGCCTGGACAGGTCACCTGGACAGGTCGCCAGTCTGTCGCACTCTAAACCAAAGGCAAACTAAATATATAGTTTGGAAACTAAATATAGTTAGTAAACTAAATAAGCCCTGCGACAGACTGGTGAGCTGTCCAGGGTGACGTTAGCTGGAGAGGCACCAGCACTTCCTGACCCACGAGGGCCAAGAGTGAACAGAAAATGGATGGATAAACTAAATAAGCCAAATATGTAGTTTACAAACTAAGCTATATGGTTAGTTTAAAATCTAAATATTTAGTTAGCTCCAAACTAAATATCAAGTTTGTTTAGTTAGTGAACTAAATATTTGGAATAAAATAGTTAAAAGTGAAGTATTTAACCCAGTAAATGTTTAGTACGTGAAAATGTAAAAACTGAAGTCACTGAACTTCATGGGAATTCATTTTTTCTGTGAAAAATAAAATCCTTCAATCGGTTTCATCTCATCTCATTTCCTTCTTTATTTTCCACTTCGTCTCTGCAGCCGTTTCTGAGGGAGATTCAGTAATAAATCACAGCTTGTTGCCGCCGCTCAGCTTCATTGACCCAACCAACCTGTCATGGAGGGAAAAGCGCAGAAAGGAAACGGTGAGACGGCCTACAGCTTCCTGTCATCATCAAACGGCGCGCTGCGCGTCGCGCGCGTGGCCGCCGCTCTCTCCCCTGAGCTGCTTCAGTTTTATTTATGGCGGAGGATTCATTACAGCAACACCTTGTTAAAAAGCCCAGCAGCTCCGGACCATTAAGGGTTTAACCTGCATCCAGAAACCACTTGTTGGCCATTACCGCCGTCAGCAGCAGGACCATTAAATCAGCTGGTTAGATTTAACAAAACTCAACATTTCGTTTTAAACAACAATTAGAAGGTCGTTAATCAGTCTGATTGGTAAAAACAGTAATTATTTGTCTAACTAAGTGGTGTAGTTCAAGGCTGAAGGGAGTTCTGTGCAGCTCTCATAATCTGAACAGCAGGCAGGTGTTAACTCGCAGCTCTGCTCTGACTTTAATTGAAGATTTTGTTGCTTGTTTCCGTGGGAACGCAGCCAGAGTTTCAGGAGGATCGTTTAAAAAAGAAAAGAACCAGAACCGCTGTTGTTACAGCAGTTTTCTCTTAAAATAAATTAGACTTGGAGGAGCTTCATTAAGTCAAGACTGATTCATTAGAAACCCACATTTTACTGCATTTGAACCAACACTGTATGGCAAGCGTTTTTAGCATAAAATCGGTTTATCAGTGACTAATTACATCCTGGATATCTAAAAAATGCATTTTGACTAACCTTAGTGGTAATTCATTTCAAATGATGTCGCTGGATTCGTTGTTTGACGTCACACATCCATAATTACAATTTAAAATATCACAAATGTAATTATGTCTGGTCAAAAAAGGTAACTTTAGATATCTGAACTGAGGATTGTGGGTAAACCACCTCGTGTTTCTACTGAGCTGTTTGGACCATTGGGCGTCTGCTTCAGAAATCTCCAAAGGATTTCTTATTCTGGAAAGAATAAAAGTCAAAGATATCAGTACTGTACTTCTGACTAATAAGAATGTTAATTTGAGATAACCCTAATCCCAACCCTAATCCCAACCCTCCATCTTTCCTTTCTTCAAAACATAATTTCAGACATCTTAGTTTACTAATACATCCAGCTGTAAACCAATTTCAGATATCTGGATTGTCAGTGTGGGGAAAACAATTTTATGTTAAAACTGCCTGCCATACATGCTACCATCAGGATGTTGATCCATCACTGTTGTTCTTCCTACAACATGGAAATAGAAGCTTTTTTAGGACGGTTCTTGGATTTTTTTACTGCCTTGTGTCAGGGATCTTTAACTCGGACTCATTCCCGTCTTCTGTATCCTCACCGTCTGGAAACTGAAAGTTCCTCTAATCTTTAGGTGACTGATCAGCCGAGACGACCAGCCGATCGCTCCATTATTGGAAGGTGGTGTCGCTTCATCCATGTGGAAAGAGACAAACTAAGATTCATGCAGATCGCCTGAAACCAAACACACCACAGCATCCCCACCACAAGCAGGTGGGGATGCTGCTGCTGCCACAACCAGAACATGTTTTATTTACAACCAATGATCAGAGCGATGGGTCGGAACCAGCAGAGAGAGGCTGCAAGGAGCCATGTTCAATAAGAACATTTATATTTTGCATGTAAAAAGTGTTTTAAAAAACCCCACCCTGCTAAGTTAATGATTTTTGGTGTCTGGAAAATGAGCCTTTTCAAAATCCTTCACACAAAGCAATGTCACAAATATTATTATTATTGTTGTTGTTGTTGTTTTGATTTCACTTTGGGATCACTAAAGTATTTTTGAATTTTGAATTGCAGGCGCGGCCACTCACCTAGTAACCCCAATGAAGCCCAGCCCGTTACCTAGCAACCCCAGCAGAGTTCCGACTGTTACCTAGCAACCCCAGCAGAGTTCCAACAGTTACCTAGCAACAGAACTGAGCCACAGCTCCAGTTATGTTAGAAGTAAAGACTACTACCTGTTTCTGCAGCTAAGATACAACAAAACAAAAACTTCAAAAAAAGTAAAAAGAAAAAACACACACACACACACACACACACACACACACATGGTGATCGTTTTTCTTTCTTCAGTTAATTCATCATCAGAACTCTGCAGCATTTTGGACAAGATGAAGGTTTTTTAACTGTATAAAAAGTAGTCGAGTCAAACAAACACACAGTAGTTTTTTTCTTGACTTTCAGAAAGGGCGTCCTTAAAAACCTTAAAACCCGTTTAAAATTATATTTAATTGATGAAAAAGACACAGAGGTTAATTAAATTATGACTGGATTAATTATTACTGAGCAGTTTGGTGTTGCAGATGTTCTGGTCCAAATATGACAGCTTCTGTCTTGTCTGACTTTAAAAGCAGAAAATTAAAAGGCATCCTTGTGTAATAAATGCACTAGAAATGATGGTTTATTAATTATCTTGTTAATTTAAAGTTTACAACGTGAATAATAAATACATAAGAGTAGAAGCAAAAAAGAAACGGAGGAAACAGACATGTGAGCAGCAGATGAAGAACTGAATGTGAGGGAAAATGTGACTGACTGGAGTTTTATTACAGCCTCACAAGCTGGTGAGTTGGTTCCTACTGGGAGCTTTGGGATCAGAATAGTAACTTCAAAATACAAGAGGAAAAATACAAAAGTGTGTCAGTAACATTGTAGATAGAAAAACTGAGTTCTGACAAAATCCTCAGGAATTTTTAAGTTGCTCTCAGAAGGTTTCTGGGAAATTGTGGATATTTCTGGGTTTCAAAACTGAAAAATGTTCAACATTTTGAAACTCAGAAAATTTCCAAAAGTTGAAGAATTTTGTCTTCTCAAATTCAGAAAAATGTTTTTTTTTTTCTACAAAGTTTGAGAATAGTACCAACATTTCTGAGCTTTTTGGCAGATATTTACTATTTTAAAAGTTCTGTATCTCTTGCATATTTTTAACTTTTCAAACTCAGAAATTTCTGAGCTTTTGGCAGAAATTTACACTGCCTTTTTAAAAAATGTATAACGACCCTAATACACCATCATAAAAATAATCCAAAGTCGAAATTTCCAAGTTGTTTTTCTAGATTTTTTTTTTATTTCTGAGTGTAATCTCATAATTTCAGATTTTTTTCTCATATTTATTTTGGCAGAAATGTACACCTCTTTTTTTCTTATGTCTACAATGACCCAAATACGCTGGTGTAGAAAAGTCAAAAATGTTTTTCTTATGATTATCCCTAAATTTGTAAATGTTGAGTTATTTCGTTTCAGATTTTGAGGTAAAGCTGATATTAGCCTGTTCTCTGCTTCATATCAAACCTCCGTCCTGCTTTGAGCTCCTAAAAAGACTCAGCGGCGGAAGAAAGTCTCCCAATTTAACAATAACTGAATAATAATTTTGGAAAAGCAGCCGGTTCACTGGAGAATTATTCACACACTTGGACTGAACTCTGTGAGCAGAACTGTACGAATTAAAGTCTTTCCTGGGAAACAAATCTGACCCGATGGAGCCTGTAGGGAACGTTTAAGGTCCGCTGACCTCTCACAACGCCCGTCAAACCAGAACAGACGGACGGGAAGTGAACACACCATAATCATGTTGCTAAGTTCTTAAGACTGGGCAGAAATAAACAGAACCAACAGGTTTAATACAGAGTCAACATAATGTACGACAACACCGTAATAACCACAAACTCTATAAACAGCATTGCCTAATGAAAAAATAAAACCTCAGTACAGATAGAGCTGTGTGCACTGCAAAAACACTAAATTACCAAGTATTTTTGGTCTATTTTACAGTGTAAATATCTTAGTGCACTTGAACTAAGACAAAACTAACTTACAAGTAACTTTTCACCAAGATATCCAAGATATAGGAGCTTGTTTTAAGTAAATATTCCAAGTCCCAAGTTTCAGGACTGCTATAACAGTGATGAGCACAATCCGAAGGATAATAAAATCGAAGTCAGCAATGATGACCAAAGCACTGCCTTTAGCATCCAGATTCACTAAACAAACCTTTTAGTTTACAATATTAATGTTTTATATTACCATTATCTTATAAAACTGGTTTACTTTTCCCACAAGTAATAATTGACTTCACACATTACCCTTTTCACATTTCCATCCTTCACTTATCAACCCAACCACGGTCTAGTCTGTGTATCAAACAGGATAAATCAACTGTTTTAAAGCTCTGCTGCCGGTAGCTGCATATTAACTGGCATCATCAAAATGTCCACTGTTTTTAACTGAACACCAATCAAAAATAGAAATACAAGACTTACAAAACAAACACAGAATTTAACTTAGCATTGTTTCAACTTTAACCTCAATTCCCACACTTCAAGCACAAAGAATAGTTTCTTTAGCTTTGGCTGGAATCACTTTACTCTCATGTTTTGATCTACTTTACGAGTCACCAAGCAACTTGCACTGAATATTATTCAAACAAAAGCAAAATAAAAATCCTAATCACCTCCTCCGGCGGCCGCTTTCACAGAGCGGGTTGGCATCCTACCAAATTTACCCTCGCCTGATAAAATTGGCAACTATTGGCAAAACAATGCACAGAAACCATAACCAGCGCTATATACTGGTAAAATATGAGGTAAACATCTTACAGAGTGGTGTTGGTGTGTTTTCACCATGTACTGACCTGAAGGGTAATAAAATAGAAGCCAGCAATGATTGCCTTTAGCATAGAGACTGCGTCTGAGGCAAACCGGAAGTCCTCCCCAAAACCAATCCGGAAGCAACGCCCCCAAATAAAGGTTCCGCTTCGCCACTACTGCTTCCCTCCCAGCGTCAGGAAAGCACTGTAGATGCAGGTAGATTAACATGTCGAAATGCAAACAAAATATAATTTCTTCATTTTGGGAAAGAATGGAATAAATTATACATGAAAATATTTCAAGAAGATAAAACTACCAAAATAATGTGGTGGCATTTCATAAATAATTTATGAATATTAATGAAAAAGTTCTAGTTTCACTTATGACAAGACATTTTTTCTATATTATAAATAAAATACGTCTTCATCAATATTAAGGAATTATTGACTTTTAAAAAGCTCCTATATCTTTTGTTATTTCAAGACTACCAAGATATTTACTCTAGAAACTAAACCAAAAATACTTAAATACAACATGTTTTATTCCAGTGTCATTAAGATGTTTTCCAGAGAGACATTTCCACTTTCAAACTGCAGCTCAGGTCGGATTTTCCTCCAAATCCAGATTGAGTGAAACCACATACATGAGGAACGTGAGAAACCAATCCTGTTAGCCTGCAGGTCGGGAGGAAAATAATCCTTTTAAGCATCAGAATCCCATCTGAGAGGATGAGCTTGGAGTGAAAGGTATGGCTGCATCTGCAAACAGGCTCGTGAAACATCACTGAGGTGGAAACTCAAAACTGAGCCAAATTAAAAACACAGAACCTTGATGGATGCTTTGACTTTCAATTACTATTCTCCACTACGCTGCAACTATAAATATTCTCAAGTAAATAAAAAATATTCCCAAAAATGTGAGTTTTCACTTATCAACAACTAGGACAAAAATAAATAAATCCCAGTTTGGGATTTTACTTTGAAAAGATTTCAGAAGAACTGTCATGATATGTGGTGTAGATGTTGAGGATAGATGCAGAGGAGCCGGGCTGAAGTGAGAGAAATGATGAATTAATGATGAAAAAACACAATAATTTCTTGAATTGTAGTAATTTTTAGTCCTCCCTCAAGTGTTTGCAAATATCAAAGTGCTTGACGGCTTCTCACCCATGCCACCATTTTGTTTCCTCAAGCTTCTAAAGTTTGGCATGCAGCCTTTTTTACAGCAAAATGAAACCCATCTCAGGCTACAAACCTCTAACCTGCTTTACTGCAGTAGGTGTCCACAGTGTGGCCCCGGGGCCAACTGCAGCCCTCTGATTTTTGGGTATAAAGCGTGTTTAAAATCTCAAATTTTAAAATGGCACCTGTATGATTTGGATTCATTTTCTACAAAAATTTTCTTTAAAATATTGTCCGTTTGGAAGATGAAACATGTTAAATGTGACCCTTGACATTTAAAAATTTGATATTTTGACCCTAATGGAAAAATGTTGATATCTGTCATGTTGGTGTTTTTTTTTCCACAGTAAATGAACCAACTTAAATCGACTGTCACTTCCTATCTTTTTAAAATATGAGCTTCTCGCCCCAGACAGATGGCGTCGTCGTCTCTCTGTGGTTGACATCTTTAGCTCAGGAGGAGGCTGGAGATGAAGCGGGAAGCTCAGCAGGACCGGCGCACATCAAACCTTTCCACCGCTGGCAGCAGACAAAGCTTTCTCCAGGTGTTTGTTATCCGCTCTGTCTTTACTGGTCTCTGCTCTTTGTTGCTCAGTTTCAGATCAATAAGTCTGCCAGAGAAATGCTGTTTCATTTACTGAAGACTGAAGGAAAAGCAAAGAGGACGAAATCCTAGAAAAAATAAATATTTTCTTAGCATCTGATGGTTTTCAGTGATGAATCCACCATCTTTTTGGTTTTTGGAAGAAAATAAAATCCTCTTCAAAATCTCTAAATATTTGTCATATTGTGAAAATAATTTTGAAACATAATTAGTTTAAAAAAAGAGAAAAAAAGTCAAACATCTTTTTGATTTCCAGTAAAAAACAAAAAATCTCACCAAGTATCTTTGGTGAAATCAGCTGACCAAACGTGCTGGTGTTCTGCTTGGGTTGCTAGGTAACAGGCTAAGCTTCACTGGGGTTGCTAGGTAACAAGCAGTGCCTGCAGTTTTGTGATGTTACCTTTGGAGGTTTTTGAAAAGACTAATTTCCCAGACAACAAAAACCTTGACTTTCTTTTCAAAAGTGTTTATTTATTTAAAACGGTTGGGATGTTTTTAGAAACAGTTGACATGCAAAGAATTAGCAAAATGGGAATTTTGCATAATTTGATCCTTTAATACACTGCTGTAAAAACCTCTTTCAAGTTTTGGATCAACAATAAGTGTTGGGCGACTTTATCTGCTTGGTTTTGGGTCTGATTTTATCCTCTCCTTTGCTCAACCCAGAGGAATCAAACTGGATTTTAAGTCTTAGTTTGTGTCTGATGAACTGCTGCTTTGCTCTTCCGGCCAAATGTTCTGACTCAGCGCTGATCCATTTTTAGGTTTTCTGGCTGATTTTTATTAAAAATGTCCGAGGATCATACAGACTCTGGCGGTGTTCCCAGGACCTTAGAGGAGAAGCTTCCCAGATCCTCCGACGCTGCAGAAATCCATATTTCTCTGTTAATAAAAACTTTCTCTGTTTCCTGCGCGCAGCCTCCGTTTCATCAGAGAAACAATCTGGCGTCCTGCCTCCCAGGACGCCTGCAGCAGACAGGTTTAATATGAGCACAGACACATTAACGCTGCTCTCGCTTCGGGTTTTGTGCCCCAGTTAACACACACATGTCACTTTATATAACCTGGCCAAAAGTGATTTCTAGGAGATTCTTTTCACAGGAAATGTCTGCCTTCGTTCATCTCGACTGCTTTGCTTCGTCTTGAGGCGTTTCTTCACGTTCTCGACGTTCAACCTGGCAGCCGCTGTGACGTCAAACCTCTGAAAAGTTTTTCTGCCAGATTAGGAAGTTTGTCCACCTGCTGAGCAGGAACTGGTTACATTTACTTCAGTAACATCTTCGAAAAATATATTTATTTTTTAGGAGTGTATCTACTATGATGTACTTTTTACTCTTACTTGAGTAAAATTTTGGGATTTTCTACCCACTGAATGAAAAACAAACATGTTTTAACCAAAAAGTCATCATGCAGACACACACCTGCAGTTTCTGTTAAAGTTTCATCAGTTTTTTATTGTAAGAAACTGATTTGAAAAAAATTTTTTTGATTGATTTTGTTGGGGTTTTGTTTGTTACTTATACAAATTGTCATTTTGTTCCTTAAAATACCAAAATTTCCACTTAAATTAGAATTTTGTTCCGCCTGATGATGTAATTTTACTCAGTACTTGAGTAGACTTTTTACCAAATACTTTTTTAGTAATTTCTTGGATGGCTACTTTTTACTTTTACTTGAGTAAATCTTTAGTTCCTCTGGTTGGTTTTGCGGTTCTTCTCCTCCTCCGTCTGACTGCAGGTTCATGTTTTCTCCTGTGGGTTCAGGAGTTCAACTCGTCTGCCCTCTGGGGAGAAACACATCAGACCAACCCTCTGTGTGTGTGTGTGTGTGTGTGTGTGGGTGTGTGTGTGTGTCAGTCGGCTATAATCTCATGGACTTCCAGGTGGAAAGCAGCCAAACTGGCGCACACAGACTCAGTTCACACATTTAATCTTCCTCTCCAGGCGAGTGCTGCCTCTCCGGCTCGCAGATCGCTCTCTAATTGCCTTGTAATCACATTACTTATTTCCTCGCACATTCTTAAAAGAGACGGTTATCAGTGTTCTGCATAAAATCACGCTGCGGAGTTTATTATGTCACATGATTTAACAATAAATCATCCTCCGTGTATTAAAATGCAGATGAGGCGGCTGCCTCTTCGGCTCTGAAGGGTGTAAAATGAGTGTCATCATCATCATCATCCTGATGATGATGCATGAAAGAGATACAGTAATCACTGCTGGTTGGGTAAAACTGGAGGGCGGGAGGGAAGTGGAAGTTGTTGAAGACATCAGAAGGAGGAAATCCACAGTGAATGAGAGACATGGAGCGTTTTCTTCTCCCGGTTGGTTGAATCCCAGTCCGGCTCTTCGTGGACCATCTGCCTCACTCTTCTTCATGTGTCCAGGCGAGCTTTGTTCTGACTCAGACGCCTCCCTGATGCTTCTGTCTTCAAAATCCTCTCAAGTTGTGCCTGAAAGCCCAACTGACAAATTTCCCTGTTTTTATCTGAGAGAAACATCCACCACCGTCTGTGAAGATTTACAGATTTAACTCCTCAGCTCCTGATTTTCTTCATCCGTTGGTTAATTACCATTTTAAGAATGCTAAATTAATATAAGCACTTCAGAAACACACAATATTACAAGGTATTTTAATCTAGTTTCTAATGCAAATATCTTATTACATTTGAAATAACTTACAAGTAACTTTTCAGCAAACAAATATGAGCTTGTTTTAAGTAAATAATTCCTTAATATTGATTTTAAAAAGCACTAGATCCACTGGCAAATTATTTTGCTTATGGAAAAAATGTCTGGGTTTATTAATAAGAATCTGCCAGTGGAATATGTACTTTTTAAAAAATCACAATAAGGGAATTATTGACTTGAAACGAACTCTTATTTTGTTCTGGAAAGTTTCTTGTAAGTTTGTTTTCTCTTATTTCAAATGTACTGAGAAATTTTCACTAGACACTAGACTGAAAATATTTAATATATTGACATATTTTGTGTTTTTAGAGTACAGGTTTCAATTTCTGGGCTTGTTTTAGAAAGAAAAAGCTAAACATTGATGTATTTTTGCGTTTTCAGCTTCAATAACTGCAAAAAAATCAAAATATTACCAAATATTTTTGGGTTAGTTTTAAATATGTTAGTACACTTAAAATAAGACAAACTTACAAGTAACTTTTCAGCAAGACATAGGAGTTTGATTTAGTAAATAATTCCTTAAAATTGATTAATAAGTATTAGTTCCTGGCAGATTATTTCACTTATAATGTGAGAAAAATGTTTTAAGTGAAATAATCTGCCAGTCTAACTTGAACTTTTTAATCAATATTAAGGAATTATTGGTTTATTGTTATTGGAGAGACATTGTAAAAATCTCCACTTTCATCTCAAAAACAGACTTAATCATGTCCTAAAATTGGGCTGAATACAGTAAAGGGTCTTCAGACAGTTTTTGCTAACAGCTTTTCACCAAATATGTTTTTAATCAAACATAAAAGAAGTTAAAAGCAAAAACTCTGTGTTTGAGTTTCTGGTTTGATTCTGGAGGAAAACCTGAGTGGAAAAGAAAAGTGTTCATGTATTCATAAAACATCATTAAATATCTCTCACTGCCAGCTCAGCTCTCGCTTTATTCCTGCGACATTTTCTCAGCAGAACTTTTTCTTTCTGTTGAAAGCAGAAATGTTTGTCCCTCGCCGCTCACGGCCGCGTTAATCAACATTCCTGGAACTGACGGCAAGCATTCAGCCGGCAGCAGCACAAGCTCACAAATCCTGATAAACCAAAAGACCTTGGCTGGAGATGCTTTTAATAAAAGACAGAAACCTGAAGAAGTACGTTTTCTTTTTTCTTATTCTGACGTTGTG
This sequence comes from Poecilia formosa, assembly GCF_000485575.1. NCBI lineage: Eukaryota > Metazoa > Chordata > Actinopteri > Cyprinodontiformes > Poeciliidae > Poecilia > Poecilia formosa. The sequence goes on along the minus strand of NW_006800449.1, from coordinate 273,565 downwards.
AGGTGAAGTGTTTATAAAACATCTGAAGTGTTTTGATCATTGAGTCACTGCTGCAGCGTCTTATCTGAACAGAACTGAACCGTCCCAATCAGCGCAGCCTGTAGTATCCACCAAATGAGTTCATCTAGCATCAAAACATACAGAGTCCAGTTCAGATTAATACTTAAACTCTTTAAAAAGTTTTCCATCAAAAGCAGGGGTGTCCAACATGTGGTTCAGGGGCCATTTGTGGCACTTGGAATGATTGTGTGTGGCCCCTGACAGGAGTTCAAGAAAAGTCCTAAATTGGACACATTTTGTAATTGATTTGATTCGAGTTTCCTTCTCAGACAGAAAATGTAATTCTGCCTTCAGCTTCAGGTGTTGGGTGCATTTTTGACGCACGTTGGGAGGAGAATCTTGACTTTTGTTTTCTAAATAAATCCAAGAGAGCATCTTGGTTTTATGTACTGAAAGCAGGAGAATATTGCCATTGGGAAATACATTTATTCATTCATTTATTTTTTTTAATTTAAAAGTACTTGTTCCATTGGCAGACCTTTTCACATTTTTCACATCAGTGAAATAATCTACTTTTTAACCAACATTAAGAAATTATTTACTTAAAACAAGACACTGCATCTTGCTGAAAATTTACTTGTAAGTTAGTTTTGTCTCATTGAAATTACTTTCACTTTTATTATTTGCATTATGTATTTAAATACCAATAAAATAGTTTTTATTGCTGTTTGAGAGAATAAAACGTCTGACACAGTTTGAAATCTGAGACTGAAACTATTTTATTGTCTAATGGGATTTATCTCATAAAAATATTGTTTTTAAGCAGTTTATTTATTTTGGTCACTCAAGTTATTTAGATAGTTTTACTGCATCTGAATGTTTTCTACGTTAATAAATGATTGGCCATTTATTAATGATCTAAAAAAAAGAAAAAAAGAAGTGGGCCTAAAATACAGCCTTGGTGCACTCCGCATATTAAATCAGTAGAATCTGACATGATGTTATTTTATAGTACAATTGCCAAACCATCCATTTCATTTCACATTTTCAGACATTTTGATTTGTTGAATTGTGGCATGTTTGGCTTTCCATACATACTGCTGCCCAAATTGTGAAAATTACAAGAAACAAAGGTTTGCATATATCACTCTATATGTGCTGATTCTATATAATATTAGACCTTCACTTTCTGAGATGACTGACAAAATATATTACACTTTTACACAACATATTTTTTTCTAAAATATATTGCATAATAAATTTCCAGCTACATTTTCTTTTAGATGTGTTAGTAATTATCCTTAATAAAATGCACATGTGGTGTGGCTTCATCTGCCTCCTCTTTTCATTTTCTGATAAAAAGAAACTGGCTGTGCCGAGAGAAGCAGAGAAGAAGACGAGCTTTTAAGTTCAGATCCACCGAGAAATTAAGAGACACGACAAAAAGTAGAGTAACAAGAAGCTGGTGAAAGAGAGGAAGAAAAGGCTGAGGTGATAAAATCACAAAATTACAACCAGAGATTACAAATAAGTGCAGTTTATGGAGCTTCATTATCCACTGAGCACGTCTGCGTCAATATATTAGCAGCCCGAGAGGCAGTAAGTGGTCCCAAATTATCCAGTTTTATTATTAGTTCAAGAAATAAACGATCTTCTCCATCGTTCAGAGAGCAGCTGTAGAGAAACTGAGGATTTAAGGAAATTGTTGCTCTCATTTCAGAGACTTTTTCAGCTTTGGCTTTGGGCAGACAGGAGATTTCTGCTCGATTTATTCCAACCTGCTGCTGGAGGTTTGTCTTCTGAAAAGATCTGGAAACATTTTGACTTCTGGTGAAGTCTGGATCAGTTGAGAGCAGAAATCAGACCTAAGTCTGACCTCTTCTTATCGAAAACAGAATAAAACCTTCAGACACAAGTAAAAAGGTTCAAAAACCCGTGAATAATGTAAGAGGGGATGTTGAAGTTCCACTGCGATTAGAATATTTCAGCTCTGGGCAACAAAAACAGCAAAAAACACAAAATATTTTGGTTTTTAGTGTAAAAATCTTAGTATTCTTTAAATAAGAAAAGTAACTTTTCAGCCAGAGCTTGTTTTAATAAGTCAATAATCATTTAATGTTGATTAAAAAGTTATAGTTCCACTGGTGGATTATTTAACATTTTCCCATAAAATGGAATGATCTGCCAATGGAGCTAAAATATTGAGAGTTATTTACAGGTTAGTTTTTCTTATTTCAAGTTTACTAAGATATTTGCACCAGAAACTAGAACAAAATACTTGGTAACACTGTGTTTTTGCAGTGAATGACAGTAGCTGTGTTTCCATTTACCTTAAAATTCTGCAAACTGGAATTATGAAAATCAATTTGCTTAATGGAAACATGGCAATTTCATAAAATGTGGGATTTTTTTAAGCTTTTGAGCTACAATGTGAGATAGTTTATCAAAATATTCACAAAACTGCAATGGAAACCTTTTTTTTTCCATCAGCAGTCATGTGATCAGGATGTTTCTACTGTTGGAAACGACAAAGAAGACGACAGGAAGTGGTTGTAGGAGGATGTCTTCAATGACTTATTCATGTGTGATTTTAATTGCGTTTTTAGTTTGATTGAAATGCAGCTATTTCAATTTTTTTTTTTTTTTTGCCATTAGCAGAATATTGACAAAGTTTTGAATACATTTTTAATAGAAACGCAGCTCCAGGTCTACATTATCAACTCAGATCTATTGGAACACAGATTTAACACATATATTCACACAAACATTTCTCTTTCAGGAACTTTAATCATTATTTATCCTCAGAAATAACATGTTAAAATAGTGTCTTAATCTTATTCTTTTAAAGGAATTTGTGCTGCTTAAGGGAAAGACTAATTACACCAAAGCAGAAAACTAATTCTTTCATGTTTTGCTCATTAAAGGTGTTGCATTTATCTCTCCTGATATTTTCTTTGCACTTCCTTCTGTGACTTTTTGATGTTACCATGGATATTCTGCAGAAAGTGAGTTTGCGTCCCTCTGTTTCTCTTAGCGAAGAACCTATAAATACGGTATGCAAACAGACGTAAAAGCTCTGAAAGAATCTCATTTTCTTTCTTCTTTCGGTGTGACGCAGGCGAAGCGATGAAGCCACAGAAAACACGTTTTCTTCTTTAAGATCAGGGTCAGAGTGAAATGACATCATTAATGAACAACCCTGACATGTGAGCCGCCGTGTTTCTGTCTCCATGACATTAAGACGGAGCGGAAACACAAAGCAGGCTGTGCAGTAAACATATTTCTGTGAAGTGTCCTCATGTTCCCGTCCTTGGATGTCATAATGTGGCGCTCCATGAACTCGCTGCTCTGTTCTCTTCATTGTGGAGGCGAGTTGTTTGTTTGCAGTTCAGTTTATTTCTGTAGCTCTTTATTTGCGGTTGATCACAAGATGGAGGTGGCTTCCTGTTGTTCTTTCATGCTGATCACCAGGTTGTGCATCATCCAGATTCCTGTGAGGTTGGGCTGCATCTTACGGTTTTCACACCTGATGGTCCGAGAGACTCGGTTTGGTTGGGGACCAAAACTGAAACATTTGTTACATTTTCAGCTGCTGTGGTTCTCTTTCTCACTGCACTGAGTCAAACAAACCAAAGCCTCTGAAAAACAAGTTCCCCTCCTCGCCTCTGGGGGCGTTGCGTCAAGAACAACTGAAGGAAATAATCACAAAAACCTCTGAAGGAGAAACTGAGCACAACTTCCTTTTTCACAAAATTTTAGCAAAAATTAAGTGGAGTCAGACTTTAGTGGCTGTAGGATTTCTCTTTTAACTTTGGTAAAAAAAACACGAGACATTTCTCCAACTAGTGGTAAGTTTGTTCTAGTTCTATTTACCCAGAATGCCCTGTGCTGTAGCCCACTTCCTGCTCCAGCCCGCTTGGTGTTCACGTGTGGATTTGAACCACACCAGAGTTCAGTTCAACCGAACCGAGACCAATGCAGACTAGAGTTAACCGTTTCTGCCTGCATCAGATTCTCAGCAACTGATAATTTAGCTTCAGATTCTCTCTTTGTATTGGAGTTTCTCAACTGCACCATGAATTTATTGATTCTGATTTGCTCTAAAATAATAATTTGCAGCTTATTTGGAAAACATTACACACAGATTTGTTTTGTTTTATATTGTTTATCATCAAAGTACATTATTAAAGTATTTTCTAAACTTCATCCAAATTCTCTTCTCGATTTTAACAAAAATTATTCAAAAGAAAATCCACAAAAACGCCTTAAAGGTCATAAGTTTGATGATACATCCCTCCTAAACAAAAAGAAAGAATCGCAATAAAATTATTAAACATTTTTACCGAGGTAAAAAAAAAAAAAAACGTCCAATGGTGCTTTTAACTTGATTTTGTTTCCACAGTGCAAAATGTTTGGACACCACTGGCTTAACGGGACATAAAAGGAAAGAGAAAAAAGAAAATAGCAAAACATGAAAGAAAAAGAAAATCCAGATATTAAAAGAACCAAATGTCTGAGTTTATTAGTCATATTCTTTGGTGAAAAGCTGCTGGAACCAAACATGTTTTCAGTGCTGATTAAAGGCGCCAGCAGTCTCTGAAGACGGTTCACACTGGACAGGGACAGCAGAACTACCCTGAGTTAATTAGGTTTTGTTACAGAACAATCTGCATTAAGACCAGCAGAGGCTGAGAAAAAAAAGCATCACCAGTCGAGTCTGGAAAAAATATTGGTTTTCCTTTTAAAAATGAACTGAGTCGCTTAATCCTCAGCAAATGTTTCCAACTGGAAAAAAAATAAAATAAAATAAACATGAAATAATTATAGAAGAGGATTAGTCCCACTGAAAAAAAAATAATGATAATTCTGACTTTTCTCAGAATTCTGAATTTTTCTCACAATTCTGATTTTTATCTAGGAATTCTGACATTAATCTTCTGTGACCAAAAGTCATCTTTTTATTTTTACTGGTGGCCCTAACCCTCTTCCGTATGCTAATCGGGTAAATGATTTTTAACTCAAAAAGTTCACAAAAGTTTTTCAGTAAAGTCAACAGGGGAAAACGTTTAGATGCCGTTATTAGCTGGTGGGAAGTTGGGTGTAGGAGGACCTGAATGCAGAAAAGGCTCCAGAGGCAGGAAGTGAGGAAAATGTATGCAAAACAAAAGCAAAGCTGCTGCAAGGCAGAGTGTCTAAAAGCATAAGCTGCAAACAGACAGGCTGAGAATAAGTAGGCGGATTAAAGATGTTAACTTAACGGAAAATATTAGAAGAGAAAAGAGAGAAAATAAGGAAAAGCAAATCTTTGTGTGAACAAACATTTCTTTTTTCAGTGCGTTAATATGCAATGCAGTGAGAGATCCAACCATCAACATGAAGTCAGGATAACGCAGCCGACCCGTTCCGTTCTCCTGCTAACAGAAAATAGTCCAACAAAGTGCAGAAAGCAGCTAAAAGCGTCCATACATTTCCTGATGCACAGCAGAGACGTGACTCTGCACAGCATGGAGGTTTAAACAGCCAGGTAAATTAAACGCTCTATGGCAGCAGAAATGTGACAAAAATCAATAACTTTATGATAATAATGAGTTTTATTGTCACATATGATCATCAAATGGCTTTCTGTAATCTGTTAAGTTAAACCTGAAAAACCATCAGATATTCATGACTTTTTCTCTAAATAAAGAATTAATTTAACCTTTTTGGGTTCACAGAAAAATCTAAATGGATGGATGGATGGATGGATGGACAGATCTATATTAATCTCATTATTAACCTAAACATTTTCGCCTTCAGCCTTCTTTTCAAACTTCGGTTACATTTCATTTGATTCTAATTCGGCCTGTTGGTCAATAATTCAGGTCAGCGCTGTTGGTAAAAGTCCTGGGTTTCCTAATTTACTCTCCTTCTGCTCCCTTTCTTCTTTATTACCTTTCTCTCTCTGCTTCCTGCTCCACTTGATGTATTGTTTCTAACCGCCGTCTCTCGGTGGAGGAAGATGGACGCAGTCAACAGGATTTAGTTAGTGTGAATTATTAATGGTGGCGGACCAGGATGAAGGATGTTTAACGTCCTCAGCACCTACGTTCGCCTGAAGGCCACCTCGCATAGCATTTGTTAAAGTCAGCCGGCGCTGACAGGAAGGAGAGAAAACCAAGAACCGCAACACAGTCTGGACTTTATTGTTCTTCTGGAGAGTTAAGATAGATTGGAACATTTTCCGGGATATAAGGCTGTTTTCACATCTGATAGTCCGGTAGATTTGGTTCCATTGGGGAGCAAAGCGGCAACATCTGTTACATTTTCAGCTGCTGTCATTCTCTTTCACACTGCATTGTATCAAAAAATCCAAAATAATTGAAAAACCTGTTCCGCTCCTCGCCTGTGGGGGTGCTGCACAGAGAACAACTAACGGGACAGAAACCTCAGAAGAAGACAGGGAGCGCAGCTTCCTTCGTCACAAAACGTAAACAAAAATGGAGGAGGGTCAGTGTCAATATAAGTAGACTGTTTCCGCCAAAAACTTTGAAAATTTTGATATTAATCTCAGAAATATTCTAAAAAAAAAACAAAAAAATTTGGAGTTTTCAAAAGTCGAAAATTTTTGACATTTAGAGTTGTAACACAAATATTCCAGATTTAGCCAAAGAGGCTAATTTACATCAACAGTCCCTCAGCAGGTCGATGGAACTAAAGTAAAAGTAGCATAAGTGTTATAATAAAAATAAAATGTTATTTATTTATATGTATATTGATACCTCCACATATACTATGCATACAAGTACACTTTACATTTCATGATCACTCATTACATCATCCTCATATCAATATTTTAATCATATATTCTAAATAATTTATAACCTATATAATATCATGTTTACTTTCCAAATATGCATAAAATTATGCTTCATAATTATATTTAGAGACGGGTGAATCCCTTCTCACGTAATGATTTCTTCTTCGTATCTTTTCCCTCTCAGGTTCGCTGAAACCCCAGAATTGATCAGAAACTCTCGTGTGTGAAGGAAAAACTCCCAGAATGCAGCGAGGTGCTGAGTCACGGTCTGTTGTTTCTAAATCTGGATCGGTTCTGCCGTTTCGCCGTTTTAGTGTTTTTATTTCAATGAAAAGCCCAGAAACCCTGCAGCTGCTGCTGCCTGCCGATCGAGCCATTCAGCGTGACAATGCGGTGTGGTGCGTTCACTGACATTTGGGTTTTATGAGTTTCAGAGTGAACATGTCAGTCAGACCGGCAGACCCAGGGGGAGACTCAGCCTTTCGGCTCAGAATAAATATTTGAATAATATATAGAATAATATTTCTTCAATATTAAGTAATTATGACCTAAAATAAACTTTTATATCTTGTTGAAAACTTACTTTTAAGTTAATTTTGTTTCATTTAAATTCTACAAAGACATTTACACTAAAATGTAGACAAAAGTACTCAGTAATACTTTGTGTTTTGCAGTGTAAAAAAAGTGATCTACTTTCCTTACTATGGGGATATAATTTCCACATTTTTGTGAGGAAGTTGCCCTAGTGTCTGTAGCGCAGTGCATTGTGGGTACATAAAACCAAAACAATCGCTAGAGTCTAGCATTAGTGGGAGAAATGGCTTGCGGTCGTTTACCAAAAACAAGAGAGAAATTTTACAACCACTGAAATCTGATGCTACTGCATTTTTGTTAACATTTTGTGTGCTCGGGGTTTTCTTCACAGGTTTTGTAATCGTTTATTTTCGTTTTAGGGTTAGAAAAATAACTCCCGCAACTTCCACGTTTTCTGCTTGTCTGGGTCGGGTAACTTTGACAGAGTCCAAGTCTCACCAGAAAACAGTGAGAGACTCAGCTAAAGAAAAGTAAAGTAAATAAATAACAACACTAAGCTAATTACTGCAAAAATGTGACCAGTTATGCTGAAATTAATGGGAACCTGTTCCTTTTGTGTCTTCTTTCAATTATTATTCATGATGTCAGAAATGAAATTGAGCGAAGGTAGACCATCTGGGGTTGTGTGCACGTGTCACACCATCCAGGATAATTTCCTGAAGATGCTTCTTCCTATTTAGCTTGGCTGGATGTGGGCATTAATTATTATACCATCTGTTATATTTAAACTCTGAAAATCTGCTGCACCTACATGTTTATAGTCAGATACACTGAGAAACCTTTCTCCTTCTCATTATTAGACCTTTTCTACATTCGTGGAAGATGGTTCTGCTTACGTTCGCTGGAATATTAAAGTTTTACAAATGGTTTTGTAAGCCTTTCCAGATTGATAGATGTCATTGAGGGTTCATTCACAGCAGCCATGTTTATTCTGCTTTAATTAAATTCTGCTGTTTTTGTTTAGAAAGTTTTGTTTGTTTGGGGAAGCATGAATGTTTAATTGAACTCTGACATCGACCAAAAAAGTGAACTCAGGTTCGAATACAAATCATGGTCTCAGTTTGGTTGAAGTGAACTCTGGTACCGTTTGAATGCATATGTGAACGGCAAGCGGCCCGTATACCGCTCCAAAAACAGGAAGTGGACTACAGCACAGGGCATTCTGGGAAAATACAACCAATACAAACAAACTAAATGGAGAAATGGCAAAGAGAAATCCTACACCCTCTTAAATCTGACGCTGCTCTGTTTTTGTGAACGTTTTGTGTGTTCAGTGTGTTCTTCAGAGGTCTTCATGTCATTTCCCTCCGTGGTTCTTGGTGCAGTGCCCCCACAGGCGAGGAGGGTGAACTGGCTTTTCACTTAGCTCGGTTCACAGTGCAAGAAGAAAGAGAACATCAGCAGCTGAAAATGTAAGAAATGTTGCAGTTTTGGTCCAAATTCTAACCAAGTCTACCGCACTATCAGGTGTGAAAATACACTTAGTGTTTTTCTTTTAATCTACTTCATGTTGACAGTCAGGTTTGGTTTAAATATTTTGATTCAGATCTGGCAGTTACCAGGACTGGGTGAAGTTAATGAATTTTAACCATAAAATCTGGGTAATTCAACTTAACTCATAGTTTTTAAATGGAGAAAGTATATTTTTCTCACTCAGTTTTATTAAAATTGAAGATATGAAACATTTAAAAATGCACAAAAACAAAAGCCTAAATATCTGATTTTCCATTCAGGACTGGTTTGATTTATCTTTTGTTTGTCATGAACAAACAATCTAGTATCTCTCGAAAACAAATGTTCAAATATTTCTTGAATTTATAAAAGGCAAAGGAACCCTGAATGTTTCTATCACTGTTATGAAAGATGTAAAACATGCAAATACAATGACACTATGCAGCAACATGAATTATCATTTTCTGTATCTTAAACTCCTTCAGGGATATCAAGAGCCTGACAGCGGGGTTTACATCAACCTTAAAGATTTCCTTGTTACTTATTCAAATATTTGCAGAACTAAACCATTAGAATGTAGACACGTTTGATTTTGCCACTTTTCTCACCTCAGCATACATTCAGCGGTTAGCCTCAGCACACCAACAGGGCAGATTATTTAAATAGAAGCTGAATGCAATCGCCCACACATGAGATCTGCAGGAGAACGGTAGATGAAAGGTTGCTGACAGGTGGTCGTGCACTCTGAGAGATTGAATTTGGTTCAAGAGGTGATTCAATCTAACTGAGAGCTGGCAAAGAAGAAACAATCTAAACAATTTAATTCATCAGCATAGTTTTTCTATGCAGGGTTCTCTGTACCAGAAGATTGTTTTTCTTTTTGAAAATGGGTCAGTTAGAGAATGAGCTTCTATTTGAAAGACTCAGGTACAACTTTAGCAGGTAGCGTAAGAGAAGCTGAAGAGTTTGTGGTTATTAATCAGGAGTGTAACACAACGCTGCTGCTGCTGCTGCTGCACATTGAATCAGAATGAATTTCTGATCCTTCCTGGTGTTGTGTACACATATTTATTTGTATCTAATCACTGATTCATGACTCCGGGATGAACATATTTACCTGCTGCTGCCTGGAGGCCATTAACATTCAGACTTTTCCAGCAGCCAGATGGTTCGTTTAATGATTCGGTTTTGACTTCACGGAGCCGACGAGCAAAAGAACTCAAAAACAAAATAAGCTGCTGTAATCTCCAACCAGCAGGAGACGTTTAAAAGCAAAAAACTGACCCAAAGGAGGAGCTCAGGTACAAAACACTAAGTTTCAAACCTGTTCATTTCCAATCATCTGTGGGATGTTTCATTCGATCAACCGGCGTTTTAAGGAAAAGTTCAATGATCGACTACAAAAAAATTACAATATTTAAACCATTTATCTCGTAATTTTGATGAAGCCATTTATTTTTGTCAATTCTAATTTTGAGACACTTAGACTTGTCTTGACTGACAACAGCTCCACTGGCGTTTCAGTATTCAACATAAAAAAAACAGGCAAACATTTCCCACACAAAGAACAGAACATATTTGTTACAGTTTATTACAGAATAAAATTTTCAAGCTTGATGTTATTTTACCATTATTAATAAGCGATGGTCTTAACACAGCGGTGGTAGATTAGATTTAAACTCCTGCTCTACTGATGATCAGTGAGAGAGTTACATAGAGTTGCACTGCCTTTTAAAAGAATAAAAAAATAAGACGATGTACATCAAACATTGAATTCCACAGCACATCTATATCTTAAGGTTGTCAAAGTCAAGCTAGCATAACTGACCTACTATTTTTTAATTTTTAAACTTTTTACTCACCTTTCTCTAGACAATTACTAGCAAAGCATTTTGTCTCTTTTTTGCTTTCATATAACGCATACATTTAAGATTCAGCGTGTTATGTTGACAACTTGTCAGCTAAAACCAATTGTCTGAGCACTTTTTGCGTGTGGGAACTTGCGCACATGATGTCAACGTGGTTCAAGTTAATCAGTATTGCTTTTACCGATATGAAAGAAGGAAAGGATGAAAAACTGAGGAATAAAATTGTTAAAGAGCAAATTGACCCAGATTCTTTGTTTTTTACGTTTCTTCTGCGCTCTTTGAGTGGAGACCTCCAGGAGACCAAAGCAGTTTGAGGGTTAGCTCTTCCAAATTCAAAGCAATCATCCCCAACCAACAATAAGGGTCAACAGGAACCTCTGAATCTGGAGTAATCTGCAGTCAGATAGCTTGTAAGCTAAAGAGGCCATCGCTGGTTGACGAAATTATCAATGTTCCAAACCAAAGAGTGAGCTTGTGTGGACAATCAGCTGAAATGAGCTTTCTGTTGACTTACTCTGGGGATAAAATGAGGAGCATGGTTAAATCTCAGAGCAAAGTTGCTGCTTCTCCAGCTTCAGAGGTGACCAGCTCAAGGGATTTGGGCATCTGGTAAGCAATGCTCCAGGAAGAAATCCCTTATGGCTGGCTTAAAAATAAATCTTTGGAGTCCCGCCACAGGGACGAGAAAGGTCAAACGATCTCTGCTTGGATAATCGGTAGAAGACGGATGGATAAAACAATAACACCATAAGCAAATATTCATCTACTAATGTGTTTTTCCTTTGGCTTAAAGCAAACATCTAAATACAACAGAGCAAAAATATGTTGGGGGGAGGAGTGCCCTTGTTTTTACGGAGCAGTTGATGCTTTTGTCCACATAGCAAGGACTCTAGAAGGTTCTCAACTGGGAGGGAGTCCGTAGATCTCAGAAGAGAAGTACAAACTTGTATTGTTACCATGGAAACCTGGCATGTCCCACACAGTTCTCAAGTGACGACACGCTTCTGGGAGCTTTGTAACTGACAGCCATCTTGATAGGTATCTGTAGCTAACTGTCATGGCAGTTGCTATGGAGTTGCGTGGTGTACGCTCTCTTTGTGTTCATTAAGTAGTGAACTGTGTCACAGTAGGAGATTGGAGGCAGATTGTCCACATCGTCTGACATGTTTCCATTCTCTGTCTCATGCAGGTCGATCCAGGCAGCAGCAATTTTGTCGGCATACGATTCTTGCACAATGTTCAAGAGTGTCAATGTTCTTTCTTTCTTTATGATGGTCTTGAAGCCATGGATCATCTATGTTTTGCCTACCAAGATGGCGGTTCAGTGGTGCGGATCACTTTTGGTTCAGACTTGTGGGAACTATTAGCTTCTGTTTGGTTTCAATCCCAGATCCAAATCCTCCAGAGGTAACTGAACTACAAGACAATAGTCACTACAGTGAACTCTGAACTTGGTTAAATTATTGTTTTCTCGTGAAAACTGGTTTTCCTTCTTGTCAAGTAGTTTTGTTCTTCGTCCTTTGGATTTTGACAGTTGTTTCCCTCTTTGATTTTCCGTTCTTTGGACTGCAGCATTGCAATGTAATGTCAGAGAAAACCTTAGGCGTATCTTCTGGGAAGAAAATATTCCTCCATTTTCTTCCCCAAATATATGCTGTTCCAGCATTGAATACAAAATAGGAAAACAACAAACAGCTTAAGAAATATACATATAATTTCAGCCCCTGACGTTCGCTTGTCCTCAAAGGCTGTTTCCACGGCGACCGAGATCATCTCACTTTATGGCAGCCAGTGCATTAATCTGAAGCTGGAAGACCAAAGCACCAGCACTTGCATTAAATAAGAGTTTAAACGGCAGGACGAGTTTTGATCCAGTAAGAGGGATTTTTTTTTTTTGACATGAAATCAATAAAATGCAGAAGGAGACACAAAGCGCAGGGATCATGACAGCAAACATGTCCAAGCAGCAGAAACAGTCGATATTTAGAGCCAAAGGATCAGTGATGTTTGCATGATGTGAACGAGTTCGATGGCGGTGTGTCATCTTTAATTCCAACAGCAGAACGGTGATTTTTTAAAACAGTTGGAGATGTTTGCTAAGGTCGTCGCTCACCTTCTCGAGTTTCTCAATCCCACAAAATCTTAAAGTTTTTAGCTTCCGAGCTACAAAAGTGATGCTGTAATGCCCACTTCCAAGATTTGAAGACGTCTGGAATATCATTTTCACTGGGAAATAAAAAAGATGCTTCTAAGCTCTTTCTATGATGCAGTATTAGGGACACTGTAAAAAAAAAAAGAGAGAGAGAGAGAGAGAGAGAGTACATTTCTGCCAAAAAATAAAATAAAATTTTTTAAGCTAATCTCCAAAATTTTCTAGAAATTTGTGAAATTTCTGAGTTTGAAAAGTCAAAAATTTGATAGAAAAAAATCTGAAGTTTTGAGATTAATCTCAGAAATATTTTAGAAAAAGAAATACACATAAAAAATGTTTGACTTCTGGTAATAAATGAGTTTCAAAAGTTTAAACCTTTCCAAGTTCTTTTCTTGAAAATTTATGAGATTAATCTCAAAATTCCAGATTTTTTCAATGTTTCAAGCTCAGAAATTTATGATTTTGTTTTTTCATAAAATTTTGAGATTAATCTCAAACTTTGAGATTTTTCTAGAACATTTTGACTTTTAAAACTGTGTTTTTCCAGAAATCATAAACCCAGCTCTCGAAAAACATTTAAATTTTTAATGTGCTTCTTTATGAAACCGCTCACATAAAGTGTTATTTGTATCACTAAACTGCACACAGTATCTGCATTTAGTCATATTTTTAAATTTATTGATACTATTGAGCAGACAGTGGTGAAAACAGCACAAATAACAATTCCCATAACACAAGACATTTTTATCACAATAATTAATTGTAATTTATCGTGACAATGATTAATCAAAAATGATTATCAAAAAAGATAATCACAATAAATGAATGTGTGAACACACCCTTAGTTTTTATTTCACCTTTATTTATACATCATAAATCTCATTTATTAATTTTCATTTTTAAGAGAGACCTGGTCAGATTTGTGTTTTAGTTGAATTGTGCAGCAGGTTAAGTGGAAAAAGTTCTGAAATTATTGGTCAACCAAAATGTTATTTTTTTCATATAAAAAAAGAAATAAACGTTTTCCCTCATTAGTGGTTTGCCTGACAGGTTTGTGCCTCAGCAATGACAGATGCAAAAATAGGAAATAAATATGACCCCTTTTAATGATATAAACACTGACTGACGCGTTCCTCCACCATTATAACAGACCCAGAGCGGCTGCATCACCGAATGCCAGAGCAGGCACCATTAACGGCAGAGCTGTTGATGTTTTCCTGCATAATGGAGACGTTTTTATGCTGAAACCTGAGTTATTATTATCCCACAGGCTGCCTGGAAGACAGGAGCAACCACTCAGACTGTACTCTTACTGCCAGCAGGTAGGAGCATCAGACGCGCTTAAATGTCAGATGTAAATGTGATCCAGTTTAATCAGATGGAGACACAATTGAATTTACAAGCTGTATATCGGTGTCAGGAGGAGAGAGGTGTGAGGAAGTTAAATAATATCAAACACGGCCCAGTTAAACGCAGACGAGCTCCCACCGCTCGCAGCTGCGATGAGACTGGAGTCAGGACAGATTAAGTAGCTGTGTCACTTAAACCCTGCGGAGGCTGGAAATGCCAAACTAAGCATGGCATTTGAATTGCTGTCAGTCTTTTGCTCTACCTCCAACACTTTCCCCTCCTGGAGACTCGCTGTCACACGTGAAATCACTGAATGATTCAAAACTGAGCCGGTTTCACGCACAATGAGTTCAGGAAGGAGACACAGGAACCAATCAGCTATCTGACGATTACAGAGCTAACGAAGTAATTAATTAGTCTGTCTCTGCTCCGTGGCCCGTGATCAGATCTGCGGCTGGAGGACGTGAGAGCCGTCAGGCGTGATGCGGGGACCGTTGCTGCTTCGCTTCCTGTTCTGCAGCTTTAGTGGGAAAATTCAAAATTTAAAGGGGCAGGATTATGTTTTCCAGGTACATAGTGGCATTTTATAGCACAATCAAGTAACGGTTAACTTCAGTCATCAAAATGATCAGTCAATTAATCAATCAATCAATCAATCTTATTCGTGTAGCCCGATCAAAGGGCTTTACATAATAAAAATACACAAAAACATAAAAGTTGTCAACAATTGTCAAGTGGCATCATTACACATCAAGTTACAGTTTCAGTGATTATGTTTCTAAAGCAGCTGCAACCAGCTGGGTTTTTAGTCTGGATTTAGAGGAACTCAGTGTTTCAGCAGTTTTGAGGTTCTTCATGTTTGGTTCTGGATCTGGGGATGCAGAGCAGAACCAGAACCAGAAGACTTGAGAGGTCTGGAAGGTTGCTACGACAACAGCAGATTTTCAGTGGATTTTACTGCTAATCTGCTCAGTGACTTGTAAACTAACAACAGAATCTTAAAGTCTGTTCTCTGAGCTACAGGGAGCCAGTGGAAGGACTTTACATCTGGTTTGATGCACTCTATATATCAAATATGACTTAAAAGAAATTTTACTTCCTGATTTAACGCATTGAAATTGGGCCTCTGTCTCTTTAAAAACTCATACTTTTTCTGAAACTCCGCCTTCAGGGAGTCATCTCATCATGGCTCCTCTATTAACCCTTTAACAACGTTTCTAGCAGCGTTTCACTGAGACGTAGCTCCTTTAATGAACTCAGCACATGCACCGTTCCACCAGGTGTTTGCTAATAGCTGCTGGCTAGTCTGAAGGAGCTGAGTTAGAAATTGCAGCTCTGAAGAGGCGGGGCTAGATCCACCCAGGCGTTTTGCACAACTGAATGGTTGCTATGGAGACTAAAGGATTTCTCAAACATGCATGGCAGAATCAAGGCAACACTCCAGGTCTGTCTTTGATGAGGGAATAACATCATAACATGACGTAAAGCTGAAAAAATAAACACAATATCCCCTGAATGAGTCAACACTGCAAAAAACACAAAATCTTACCAAGCATCTTTGGTTTAGCAAATATCTTAGTTCGCTTAAATCAAGACAAAACTAAGTTAGAACTAACTTCTTTGGCAAGATATAGGAGCTAATTTTAGATCAACAATTCCTTAATATTGATGAAAAAGGTCTAGTTCCACTGGCAGATTATTTCAGTTCTAACATGGAAAAATGTCGACAGGTTTATTAACTCTAATGCAGCACAGCGTGTTAAGCGATGCGACTCTGTGTGGGTGTTTTGATCGCCGTCATTTTGTTTCATTTGTAAATAATTGCCTCTGCACTCACTACCTACAAAGAGAACTTTATTTAGACTGTTGATTTATCAATCTCAGCATTAATCACATGTTTCATTAAGTAGAGCTCTGAGCTCAATGACCTGTGGGGATAAATCACCTGAAAAGACGGAGATGGCTCCTGAAACTGTCACAAATTCCTGCGTTAAATGAACAAACAGAACATTTACTTTAATCAGACACAACCTGAGCAGATGCATCACAGCCGCTCTATTATCTAATGCAGGAAGCTGTCAGTGTTTATAATTCAGCACATTTCTTGTTCTGTAGAGTAAAACACATCTGCAGGATTCCATCTGTATCAAAAACACACCTCTGGAAAAAACATGCATAACTCAAACCTGACTAATTTAAAGCATAAAAATGTATTTTTAATAAACAAAATTAAATTGTTGTTGCAACAGGTGTTTACAAAAGAAAGTCTGTAGAACATAACAGCATTTTGGATAAACAACGCAATTCTCTTTGAAAATCCATCTCAGTCATACTTTCTAACAGAAACATTATTCAAAGTTTAAAAGGTTCTCAAAAAGTTAATCTTTTACTGACTTAATTAGCATTTTGAAACTTTTTGCAGTTTTTACACAATCACCTTTTAAGTTTCATGATTTTTTTCTAATGTTTTCACACAATGTTCAGTGATGATGCCACTCACTTTATAGTCCGAGTGAAATATCCAAAAGCTTTTCTTATTCAAACTACTTCTATATCCACAGTTTCATCTCCACATTAATAGTTTGTACATCAAAAAGTAGGGATTTTGATCTACTTTCACCCAGTGTGTCTCTCAGTGATGTAGGACTTACAGTTTTTTGTAAATTCAGCCCAGAGTGCTGAGCGAACTCTCACTGAAAAACTCTCACTGTTTTTCAGCTCTGAACTTTTCTTGCCAAACTGGACCTGAAGCGTCTCTTTAACCCGTCATATCTCCTCCATAAAACAACATAAATCCATAAAACTTTACATGTGTGTCACCAGAAGGTTCTGAAACTCAGAGATCAGGAATCGTTTTTTTCAGACTTATAGTTTTCTGGCAGTGACTGTTTTTGTTTCTTGACTGTTTTTCTGCTGCTGCACCAGGAAACCAGGGAATAACCATGGAAACCAGAAGGAAACTGAAGCATGTAGTTTCTGACAACACTTTCAGATATTTTCCCTAAACGTTTATCATTTATTCTTCCATCTGATGTGTATTCCTTGCATGTTAACTGCATATGAATGGAAGGAGATGTTTATATAGTGATGTATTATCTCTGCTTCCTTTGGAGGGATTCTCATTTACACTGTAAAAACACTAAATCTTACCACGTACTTTTAGTCTACTACACTTGAAATAAGATAAATCTAGCTTACAAGTAACTTTTCAGCACATAATATGAGCTTGTTTTAAGTCCTTGATATTGATGAGAATGTACTAGATATGAGTGAAATAATCTGTCAGTGCAACATTTTCTTGATATTATTTTAAATGTCTTGTTGCACTAGAAGATTATTTTATTTATAACTTGTACGTTTTCATCAATAATAAGGAATTATTGACTTAAAATAAGCTCTCATATTTTGCTGTAAAGTTACTTGTAAGTTTGTTTTTTTCAAGTGTACTAGAATCTAGACCCAAATTACTTGGTATAATTTCATGTTTTTACAGCGTAGCTAATGTGCATCCTCTTCCTCTTCTTGTTTTTTTTCTCCACCTTATTTCCTTACGGCTGTTTAGGTTGAATTTTACCTCCTGCTGGGTTTCTTTCCTCATCAGCATTACTTTCCTCCCCTCTGCATACAGTATTTTGAACTATTGTTACATTTTGTCAGGGCGTTTCATTATCCTGCATGTTTATTCAGGGTTGCCCTCCTGAGTTGCTTCATTGTTGTGTTGCTTTGTTTTTCGTCATTCTTGGATCGTCTGTTTTTGTGTGTTGATTAAGTTCTGGCACTGCTCAGTCTGCAGTGTTTGGTTTGTCTCGCTGCTTGCCCTGAGAGCGTTATTAAAGTTTGCTTTTGTTTTTCTAACCTCTCCATGTGAAACTTGAACCCTGTGCTTGAGTTCTGCTGCTCTGAAATAATTACTAACACAACCAATCAGGTGCAAGGATATCACATGTGCATTATGACAGCAGGCTGCTGTAAATGAAAGGTTGAGGATGGTGTTGCTGCGATGCTCACCTTTTAAAACTTTATCTGTAATTATCATGCAGCAGCTGGAAGGACTTCAGGAGTTGTTCGTCCATCTGGACTCGACGTTCCTCCTGTGAAATCCTGTCCTGCCTCCAGCTGAATGGAGCTTCTCCCTCTTTATACCAGGCAAGACGTTCATTATGGATCTGTTCACTTTTCCACACATGAAATGGCACATCTCAGTTTGTTACATCAATAATGATTTTTTTTCAATATACTTTTGATTTCATGTAAATTTTGATCAATTATAGAAGTAATCAATTTCAATTAAATGAAAAATAGATAATTCATTTCTATTTGTATTTATTTTTATAAATTTTACATAAAATAAATGTAATAATTTAATTTATTTTTAATTTTATTTAAATCAATTATTTCAATAATCGATTAATCCCAATTTAATGTTTCCAAATATATTCCAAATAGAAAGCAAGAGCATTTTATTTTTGCACTTTTCTGTTGCACAATTACAACTATTCTTGAAAATTGTTTTAATCTGAAAACTTTCTGAAAAAATCAAATGTTAAAAAAGAGCCTAAGTTTTAAGATAAACATGCTGAAAACAGTTTTTCTAGATCAATATGGCAGCACGTCCTTTCGGTGTTTTTTGTGTACACATTTTTTCTTGCAGTATCACAGCGCCACCGTTTGGCTCGGCATATCTATTACACCATTTTCTGTGGCGCCACGTCCTGTTGTGTGGACGCACATTTTTTCTTAATTGTTTACAAAAATATACCGTGGCAGTCTCCATGTGCACAGGGCCTAATTGCTGCTTAGATTTGGTCCAGATTTCAGTTAATTTTCTTGTTCTGACTAAATGAAAGTTGAGGGCTAAACCTCAAAGGTCTCGACTCCATGTGAGAAAGAAACTGATCTGAGAGATGAAGCTCTGCATTTCCTGGTTCATTTAAGCTCCAGTGTTGATCTCTGGTCATGAGAGACAGGTCTATTTGCTACAAAAGGCTGATGTGAGCCTCTTCTGTTGGTGTCTAGACTCTGCCCTAGATAAGGTGAGAATCCCTTGGGAAGAGCAGAGCAGACCTCCTCTACACGCTGAAAGCTGAGTTTCGACCCAGTTCATCCAGGGAAAGAGAGAAGCAACAATGCACCAGATGTAAACTGACGTAACAGAAAAAAAAATCTACTGTTCAGTAATGTCCAAAAACTAAAATCAGAGTCTAAAACTGTGGTTCACAGAGAAAATAGAACTTCTACTTCAAACATAAAATAAAGTCTAATTTTATGCTTACAATGACTAAGCAAGAATCACAAAATACACACAAGTCAACACCAGAAAGCTGTGAGAGACTTTGAGGTGTTTTCACACCTGATAGTCCAGTAGACTAGTTCAAATGGAGACCAAATGCAACATTTATTTCATTTTCAGCTGCTGAAGTTGTTGCAATTTTGGTCACAAATCAAACTGAATCTATTGGACCATCAGGTGTGAAAACAAGCTAAGAAACTAAACACAAAGGACTGAACTGGTATGGCAAAACACTAATGCCAAAAATGAGAACAGAATTTGGCAATACATAAAGAGCATTAATGAACAACAAGGAAATGATTAAAACAAACTCAATACTGAGTCCTGAAACTTGATGGATGGATGGACGGACGGACGGACGGATGATTGTGTCTTGTTAGCATCTCTCTGGTTCATTTCTGTTTTTCAGCTGGGATGGAGACACATCTCTAAAGACCACAGCATTGATTTTATGTCTGAAATTAAGAATCCGTTTTCGACTCCTTTTCTCCTCCTTCTTCAGCAGAACTCTGGGTTTTCTCCATGGACAGAATAATAACGGATCATTTGTCCTACAGAGAGCCGTTACCATAAAATCGTTATTCTTTGTCACTTGTTAAATCCACACAGCCTCACCACAGAGGGTTTTCTGATTTATTCATGTATGTAAAGGCTTAGCAAACTTTTTGTTTTCTGTTGTTTTGTTTGTTAAGAGCTGGGATTTAAAATTTAAATATATTCATTTGAATCACCAATGAGGGCACATTAGCATAAGAAAATGTGTTGAGGTGAGGAGGGCTCTCGAACGCCGCGGCTTCTGTTCAACACGGGCTTTTAAAATGACGGACGCCGACGATGAGCTGCTGCAAAAAACGTGCAAATTGTAGGAGCAGGAGATGATTTCATTGTTCATCTAAGACATTGTTTCTCAAACTTTTCCTGGCTAAGGACCACTTAGCCTATTTCACAAACCCTGGAATAACACAACATATGTTCAACCTGAAATTAAAGTATTAGTCTCTTTACACACTTATTGTCATAAACACTAATATTCCAAGCATTTTGAGTTGTTTACATATTCTGAAAGTGTGGACTCTAAGCTTTCCAATCATGTCAAACGCATGGAAATCAAAAAAGAAGTTGTTCTTCCCTACAAGCTTTGTGTGCATTAATAACATTTAAGCCTATTTGTAATTTAGAAGTACAATTAAAGAAAAAAATATACTTGAGTTGCTGCGGCAAAAACAAAATCCTGTTCTGCTTTAAAAAAAAAACAAAAAAACATCCTTTTATATTTATTGTATTTAGTTAAATAAATAATTTTTAGTTACATAAAAATAACAGTAGCTGTTGACGTCATAAAAAACAGAACAGTTCTCTCACCAGCTGAGACTCGAGTCCTACCGTTCACAGCAGGGAGCCGTTCAAACGAATCGAATCGCCAGTGAACAAAACATCAACAGCTTTGTTTTTGGTATAATTGGCTTTTGTTGTTTGTGGTTTCTCTGACTCTTTGGTGATCATTCCAGCACACTTGATTAGTTGCCAAGTTCATGAAATACGTTTGAAATTAGCTCACATTTTGTGTTTTTACTAGGTTTCTTCAGCTGCAGCATGTTGGACTGCCTGTACGGAGGAATAAAACTGACATCTTTAAAAATAAAAGCAGAAATACAAATTTTTTGTTTAGCCTTTTCTTTACACATGTGGTTTCGCCAAGAAATTTATTTTGTTTTTCTTTTTTCCAACACATGCATTTTCATTAATATATTTTATTTTTCAATTTCCTTACATGTGCGGTTTCATCAAAAAATGTAGACATTTAGTTTTTTCCTTTCTTTATACATGGGTTTTGTTAAGAAACGCATATTTCTTGACAAAACACATTTCATATTGTCTGTGAAAACGCATCTGTAAGAAAAAGGAAAAACAATATATGCATATACTTCTGCTTTTATTATGTCAGTTTTGGGCCTCCATACATAAAACACTGAAAATGTCACAAAGGATTCAGTGTTTATGACTTTCTTGCTTTCATTTCCTGCGACAAACATCTTTCCTCTCTTTTTTTTGTGACCTTGGCCTGTTTGGTTGTTGCTATCGGACAGATAGTCCTCACAAAGCAGCGTTTCATCACGGTGGGAAAGCAGAGAAAGAGGGACAGAGATATAAAAGAGACGCTGCGAGGTGGCGCGCGATAAGAAATACAGGAATTCTCTGTTTAAGCCGAGTGTCTGTTTGTGGTGGTTGGCCCCGCGCTCAGGAACTCATCTGTCACTATCTGCACATTCTCTTGTCACGGCCAAAAATCACGTCCCTCCAGACTCCAATCAGCAGCGCGACTGAAGGCGGGAGGTGGAGGGGAAGGCGCTGCTGCAGATTGGTATTCACGGCGTCATTCCAGGGAAAATGAAATCACTTGAGCCACATTGTGCACATTCAGCTCCACATTTGTCTTTATGCGTCTGTTGAAGCGCAATAGTAAACAAAAACAACAGGAATATTTTCTAATATTCTCTTATGTGAAAGAAGATTAGTTTATAATAAACATGGTTGTGGAGTGAAGTTTGGGTGTTTTGATGCCAACATGTTGCATTAAATGCCTCACAGCTGATTTACACGACATGAAAATATTTTCTTTAAAGGTTAAAAGTACAACTGAGCTAACTAAATAAAAATAAAATGCTTTAAAAATAAAGAAATATAATAAAAATAATTTTTACAGAAAAATAAATTACTTAAAAATTCTGATTATAAAAAATTAATTAAAAATAAATAAATAAATAAAATAACCAAAATAAAAGCAATGCAAATAAATATAAAATTAAGACAAGCTAAATAAAATACAATGGTAATACATTAAAACAATAAACTAAATAGCAATAAATAAAAACAAATCATGAGATACAAAAAAAAACCCAGAAAAAAATATTTTACAGCAAAATAAATGATTGTTAAAAATTCTAATTCTTAAAAACTGAATTAAAATAAAACATATAAAACATAATTAGCATTTAAAAAATAAAAATATAAAATAAGTAGATATGATAAATATTAATTAGATTTAAATAAATTAATGCAAGGTGATAAAATAAAATACATTTGAATAAGTAATAAAAATGTTACAAAACAATAAAAACAGTTAATTGCAAAAGTAATATTACATCATCAATTTCCCATTCCTTGTTTATGTCTGTTGTTTTATACTACCATTACCGTCGGGGGAAAAAAAGAAAATATATGTTGAAATACTAAAATATCACATGATATCAGAATAAAATTGCATGTAATAAATATTAAAACCCATCATAATGCAGAGGATTTTAAACATGGAAGTTGTGGGGTGTGAAGCAGTGAGCAACGTTGCTCATGAATAATTTATCTCTATTTCGTATAGATCATGATGATGAATACAGTTGGTTGCTTAATGTTGCACAGCAGACTGAGAGCATCTGCTTTCCTAGAAAGGATCCGCTTGTTTCTGCGTTCATGCAGAATAAATACACCAACAATTATTAACTCTGAACAAGTGGAAGGAGACATCCAGCTCTGGGTTTCAGTCAAATATTTACTTTGACTTTCTCAAGAGGCTTCTGAGAAATCTTGACTTGCTTTTCTCTCCATAATAAAAATACAACCACAGCAAACTTTTGTCTAGTGCAAGGAGAAATGAGTCCCAGTCTTTTACCAAAGACTCCAACTGCTGAAATCTGATGCCTCTCTATTTTTGTTTACATTTCCTGAAGGAGGAAGTTGCGCTCAGTGTCTACTTGTGAGGTTTTTGTGTTGTTTACTTCAGTGGTTCTTGGTGCAGCGCCCCCAGAGGCCAGGAGGGGAACCGTTTGTTCAATTAGTTTGGATTGTTTGACACAGTGCAGAGAGAAAGAGAGCCCCAGCAGCTGAAAATGAAGCAAATGTTGCAATTTTGGTTCCCAGTATCAGGTGTAAAAATCCCCTATTTATAATCAGTAATTGATAAACATTTAACATATGACGGCATATTAGGGCCATCGTAGGTAGAAAAAAAAGGAAGAATAAGTCTCTGTTAAGACTAATATGAGATCAATATCAGAAATTGTCTATTAAAAGAAAACTGGACATTTTGAGCTTGAAAAGTTTAAAATTTTCTTGAAAATTTCTGAGACTGAGTTATCTCTAGGCAATTTTCAAGCTCAGAAATTTCCTAGTTTTTTTTTTTTTTTTGAGAAAATGTTCTTAGATGAATCTCAAAATGTTTGCGTTTTTTAGCAAAACCCTAACAGCAGTATTTTTGTTCTAGCTTCTTGTGCAAATATCATACTACACTTAAAATAAGACAAAACTAATTTCTCAGCACAACATAGTTGTATAGTATTCTTTAGCCTTGATGAAATTCAGTTCCACTGACAGATTATTTCACGTACAACATGGGAAAAATGTCTTGTTATGAGTCAAATAGTCTTCCAATGGCAAAAATACTTTTTCTGCAATTCTAAGGATTTAAAGCTAGCTACATTATCATACTGATAAAACTAACTTAACTTAAAAATAACTTATTTTATTTCAAATTTGCACTAAACTAGACCAAAAATATTTTTCTTTTTGCAGTGAGATTTACTCCTTTTTATCCACGTTGTATTAACATGTGTAACAGGATCTGTTGGCTGTTTGCTTCTTGAAGCAGATAAATCAGCAACATCCCCGCCGTGATGCTAATGAGCTGTTTTTGTATCTGTCAGTGACGGAACATCTGCTGGACCGTCGGTAAATAAAAGCTGCCAGAAACCCGCGGGGGTTTACCGGGTTCCTGCAGAACTCTGCAAACTGAACAGACAGGCAGGAGAAAAGCCCGACGTGTCGTTTTCCTGCTTCGTTTGTGACGCTGGGTGACAGTGATGAGCATGTTCGCTGCTTCGATGAGATTAGGTGGAACTTTGTTGATCCTGGAGGGAAATCCGACTGCGACGCCGCAGAAACAGAACAACCTTACTGTTATTTATTTAGCAGAAATGTCCTTCTACTCAACAAAATCACAAGTTACCAGAGTCAGGCAGTAACTAGTTACATTTACTTGAAAAACATTTTTGAAATAAAGTACTTTTTGCTTTTCCTTGAGTAATTTTATTTTGAAGTATCTCTACTCTTACTAATTTCTTAATTTTCTACCCACTGAATGAAAAACAAACATGTTTTAACCAAAAATTCACCAGACACACACCTGCAAATTTTTGTTAAAGTTTCATACATTTTTATTTGAAAAGAACTGATTTGGAAAAATTTTCTTTTGACTGATTTTGTTATTTTCTGTTACATATGTGAATTATTTTCATTTTCATCCTTAAAATAATCTGGAACAAACAGGAGGTTTTTGAAACAGCTCATTTTTCTCACAATAATCTGTAACTTGCATTAGTAGAAATTGTTCTTTAGTTGATCTTTAATCAAAACTAGTTCTGACTGCGAATAAATGGTTTTACAATCGTGGAGGTGGGTAAAATACTCATAAAGTTTACTTAAGTAAGAGTAGCGCTACTTCAACATATTTTTACTCAAGTAAAAGTTAAAAAGATTCAAAAACGATACTCGAGCACTAAGTGATCGAAGCATCAATCATTTAATATTTAAAAATATCATCATCACATGGTGCAAAATACAACTTACATGTGGAAATTTTGGCATTTTAAAGCTCAAGATGAAAATAATTCATGTAAATAACAGTTATAAAATCAGGCAAAAGAAAATTGTTTCCAAATCAGACTCTTTCAAAATAAAACTTAAAAAAAAACTTTATCAAAAACTGCAGGTGTGTCTGTCTGGTGAATTTTTGGTTAAAGTTTGTTGAAGTTACTCACAGTGAGTCGAGTATCCAGAAGTTTTACTCAAGTAAAAGGCACAGATGAATAAAAATACTATTAAAAGGACATTTTGTTTCCAAAAAGTTACCCAAGTAAACATCAAATAATGGTGTAAAAAAAGTAAAGATATGATTTTTCTCAGGGGTACAGATGGTAAAAGTGTTTTATTATAATATAAAACAGTAAAATAAAATGATTCTTTATCATTTTAAGAAATGATAAGAAAACGACTTCTGCGTTTTTCTGCGGCCTCCTGCATGCAGCTCCATTCATGCAAATGTGTTTCTATTTTGGTTCTGGTGAATTCAGGCTGGTGCTGAGTGTTTCCTTAAAAGTCACAAAGCGTTTTGTCACAGCGGCTAACCTTCCCTGTCTGCACGCACAGGCAGAGCTGATCTCAAACACGCCGGCGCCGCTCGGCAGGAGCTCCTCTGGGCGCCATTAAGCTGTGGCACCCCATCTCAGCGGGAGTGTTTTTCACACGTCTAAAAAACACTTTTTTTGATTTCTTACTTACTGCCATCACAACCCAAACAGGAATAATTCCCGCCTCTTTCATCCGGTTTTCTCTGCTGCCATCAAAAACACGATGGTGATAGTCGGAGGTCTCAGAGCTTACAGATATCTTACGGTTCCCTCCTGCTGATTTTCAAGAAGACAGACACCCAGCTATGTCGCAGTCTGCACTTTATGAGAGCAGCGATCTCAACATCAGAAAAGAAATGAGGTGTTGCTGCTCGCTATGAGTTTGAAAAGTCAAAAATGTGTGAGAAAGAACTCCAAAATTTTGAGATTAATATCAGAAATTTTCTAAAAAAAAAAAAAGACAAAAAAAAAACAACTGAGCTACAAAAGTCTAAAATTTGAAAGAACAAATTAATTTTTAAAATTAATATCAGAAATTGCCTTGAAAAAAAACTATGACATTTCAGAGCTCCAAAAGTCAAAAACATTTCTACTTTTGAAAACTCAGATATTTCCATTTTTTCCTAATACATTTCTGAGATTTATCTCAAAATATCAGTTTTTTCTAGCAACTTTTCAACTGTTCAACTTTTCCAACTCAGAAATTTCCAAGATTTTTTCTAGAAGATTTCTGAAATTAATGTCAAGTTTTTTAGTGTAAATTCGCTCTTCCTTTTTTCCTCCCTATCCATAAAGGCCCTAATACGCCATTGTAGGTTGCTATCGCCCGCCTGCAGGCAGAACTCAGGGGAAAAAAAGCCCAGAAGAGAACAAATAAATATTGGCGCTTTAATATGGAGCTGTGGCCTTCCTGTTGATCAGTTTAAACAAACTTTTAAGTGCATTAAAGCCAAATCTGAAGAAATGAAACAAAATGAATCATGAAGAAAAGTTCATTTTGACTTCTGTTGGCCTCTGGAGCAGAAGGAAATCAGTTACCGTCAGTTACCGTAATGACTCTGCTGTGTTCCCAGGCAACAGGCAGAGAAGAGAGAGCAAAATTAAGAAAAACACAATGAAGTCAGGCAGCTCTCATGGATTCAGACAAGCAAAAAAGAAAGCAGCAGACCTGGTGAGCAATATTATGATGCCGTGAGAAAAAATACTGTAAGAAGAAAAATCAACTAAATTTCATTGATTATTAATTACCATTAAAACTAGAAAATCTAAAAATCTTTAAATAACTAAAAATTAAACTTTTCATTCTTTTTAAGGCAGATACGTAAGCTTAAAACTTACTACACTGCATTATATAGAAACAAAAAGACCGCTAAAACAGGAAGGCATGACCATATAGGAACCTTTTTAACCAGGAGTTAGCACTTATGCTACAAAGATCATCTATAGATGGAACATTCCAAACCCAGGCGCTTAAAAAAAAACACCCAGCTTGTTTTTGGCAGTAAGTTCATGTTTTTTGTGTCTGGAAAATGAGTCGTTTCAAAAACCTCCAGAATGCAACATCACAAATCTGCAGGCACTGCACGGTTACCTAGCAATCCCAGCAGAATTCCACCTGTTACCTAGCAACCTCAGCAGATTCCACCCATTACCTAGCAACCTCAGCAGAATTCCACCCGTTACCTAGCAACCCCAGCAGAATTCCACCTGTTACCTAGCAACCCAAGTTGGTCTCCCGACCATTTGGGCAGCTGGTTTTACCACTGTATGCGCTGTACAATGACTGCTGGAACAGACAAGCGTTTTGTTGTTGACTTACCATCCAAAAACCTCTTGCTGAATTCTTGTTGGTTCTGCAGGAGGCTCCACTTTTGCTTTTCAAAGACATACTGTTGTTTAATTGCGCATCTGTTTGCAGCCATTTTCACGTACGAGTGTAAACGTTGAGCTGGGGGGGTGTGGCCAGCAGCAGATTATTTGGATTTAAAGTGACAAGATGCCCTAAAACAGCAAAATAGACAGAAGTGAGCAGAGTAAAATCTCATCATCTGAGAATAATTCTGAGAAAATATGATATGAGCATATTTTATACAGACCTACAAAATAGACCTACTCTAACATGTTCAACAAAGCATAACAGGAAGAAGAAGCAATGCAGCTCATCCCACAGATGTGCCTAGGTCTTTGGAATCACAATCCTGCATGTTTTTGGTGTTTCCTACCTCATTTAAATACATCGGTGAATTAAATATGTGCTAAGGAAAAAGGCTGAGACATTAACTGTGGTTAATAAGGAGTCACACAATTATCAGCTTTTAAGTAAGGGAATGAGCCAAATAAATGTTACCCTGATGAAGATGAGTTTCAATGTGTTCAGTGGAGTTTCCCAGGAGAGAGTGAGGTTAATGAGGTAGATGAGGGCTACATCCGTTGCATTTCTAACCAGAGGAAACTGTAGTGCATAGGTTTCTTCTGAGTGCATAAAATAATTAAGAAGATTTACTAGAATCTGTTGAAGGACAAAGGATGGCCTTCCAGGTATTTTAACTAAGGAAAGTAACCAGAATCAAATCAATGGTTAATGACTGACTGAGTCAAATCCCCACGATCAGGCACTGAATATTGTGTTTTCATTAGCGGATGATGTAAACATCAATGTTAGTAGCGACGAAAATACCCAAATATTTTGCTTATTGTTATGACTCTGTTTAAGTTTCACTTTTTGAATCTAAATACTGAAATAATATTGAGATAATTTATTTCAACCACAGGTGCAGTAGGGTGACGTAGAGGTCTCATAAGATATTGAAATCAGCATTTCCATCAAACAGGACATAATCTAGAAGTGGTAGAGATTCAAAACAACTCCTAACCTGATCAGGTGTCTCTTTCCAAGCATTTTTACCCTGAAGGCTGACTCCGAGATGCTAAGAAGTCTCCAAAAATCAGTAGCGGACACTTCCGCTAATATGCTAATGTGCTAATAACAGAACTAATTTTTCATTTAGCATTTTTGCTAACTTTGAAAACGCTTAGCACACTTAAATTCCAGGAAATTAGCCTTTAGAGATAAATTACAAAGTAATAATTTACTTGCCTGTTTTGTAAACTTCCATTTGAATAATGTTTGACATAAGACTTGACGTTTTGTTTAGCTTCAAGTAGCTAAACGTTCGTGTACTTTTATTTTGAAGTCAATGGAGAGTGTTTACGCTGCAGTTCCGTTTCCTGTCTTCACGTTCCCCGTTTCTGTACTTTATTGAAATAAATACAATGAACGTAAGTTATTAATATACATTTACACAAATGAACATAAGCCAGGGGAAATATTCATGTAAATTAAATAAAGTTATTCACCTTATTTGGACCCTGCAACATGAAACTGACCCAAAACTGAGCATGAACAAATGGTCCAGGAATGGTTCCTCATCTGGAAAACATATTTATGTTTAAATATGTTATTTTTGTTGTTAAAGCAAGAAAAATCACTTTCTTTTATAAAAGATGAGATGAGACATGGATACAGTATGCAAACATTTATTTATAAAGAACTCAATCGTTCATGGATTTTGTCTATTTTTTACATTGCTAAAATAATGCTGCGCCACAAAAACTAAGAAACACTTCAACTTTTTTTTAGATACTTTTTGTAAAGATGCCGAACAAAAGCCACAGAGCAGAGCACGCTGCAATTTTCTTCACATAATCAAACATTTTCTTACATCAACAACGAAGACAACACTTTTAAAAACCAAAAGCACTTAAAAGGAATTTGTGATTACAGCACATTCAAGAACACAACAATCCAGCAGCTCTCCAGGGCCAAATAATTATAGAATTACATTCAAACATTCACACTAACGCAGCCACATCAAGGGGAGTTTTACACTGCTGCCACCGGCCAATCCACACTCTAATTATACAGAAACAGAACATATAATATCCAATACAGAGTGGGTTTTCAGCACTGAATCACTTTGCTGATTTAACACTTTAGATATCATTAAATTTTCTCATTTTCCTGCTCTTTCTGTGGCTGTTTCATACAAACATCAGGCTTATATTATTTCTTTTTTTTTTTTATGTCACAGCTTATTTATAAAAATCTCCCTGTAAATAGTCCGCACACATCAACACAAGTTCACACACATTACACCAAATAATCCTTTTAAATTTACATCAAGTAAAGTGCCAGAGAACACATTACAAGTTAAAAACACAGGAAGAAATGAAGGTGCAGCAATGGTCCCAAAGAGGTGCAAACTCTCTGTTTTTCAGGCTGAGGGCATTTATGAAAGACGGAAACAGAAAAATATACTAAAAATATATCTGCACAAGTCCATGTATTCACTAATATACAAATAAATTTTGGTAGCTCTAATTAACAATACTTTTTCTTTAAGGTAATTTACTGTACCATTCAATTTTTTTGCTATATTTCTAATGGCACTCCCATTTCTATTTTTTTTTTTATTTCCCCAAACATATTCATCCCTTTAGATCAGCTGCATTTGTCTTTATATATATATATATTTCTGCTTCATTTAGAAATCAAAATATCAGTCAGGCAAGAAACAAAGCTTAAAGAAAAATAAATAAAACAAATGAAGCTATCTGCCAATGCTAACAGTGCTAACACAAACCATGCCAATACAACAAAGCAAGCTAACAACTAAAGCTAAAAGTGCCAACACAAAATTGGTGTCAACAATGGTAGTATGACATGTAGTAGATAATGTTGTCATGACAACAAAGATGCTGCTTTATAGGGTAAAACAAATCAAGCTAACTGCTAGTGCTAACTGCTTGTGCCAACAGCGTGATTACAAACTATGCCAAATGTTTGGTAGATGAAGCTGATGGCTGTCACGGCAATGAAAATGCTGCTAATGCAAACAATGCTAATTTAACTGAAGGTCTGCATAAACTTGTATTAGGCTTTATAAACTCTCTGTAAACCGAAGCTAAGGTTAACTTACGGTGAGGACAGTTTTTGTAAATATATTGGTCATGTAACAGAGCTTTTTCATTTTAAAGACATAAACATGAGCAGTACTTCAAGGAAATCATTTAGTGAAATCAATCAAATCATTTTTCACACAAATGAATAAAAAATCAAGCATTAGCAGCTCATTTAAAACAGTTAAAGTGCTGCTCGTAGTTTTGAGGGATGTTTAGGAAAATAATTTTTATGATTTCAAAATGAAGCAAAAACATAAAAAAAAATCAGAACCTAAATAGTTAAAACACAAACATGATTTGGGAAATAAATTGGAAAAAATGAAAAAGTGTACTTCTTAATTTACAAAAGTACAATAATAACTTATTTGAAATATTACATGCTACATATACAAAAATAGAATTTTTATTGAATAGTTTTATTTTTTTAATCCTCAAAAACAATTCAATACCCCTGCTAATAACAATAAACTTATTGGAAGCATTTTTACACTTTTATTTTGGAACTGCCATTTTCCCATATATGTTCTCTGGTTGTATGTAAAAGCCCCAAAAGAATGAATTTTTTTAAAACTGAAAGATAAAGCAGTTCATCTGTGAGACCACCACACTTCACTAAATTATATAATCAGTAATTACATCTTGAGCTCATTTCCATTATTTTTAATTGTACTACTTCTTGTTGATTCAATAAACAGGAACATCTC
Source organism: Poecilia formosa (assembly GCF_000485575.1). Taxonomy (NCBI): domain Eukaryota; kingdom Metazoa; phylum Chordata; class Actinopteri; order Cyprinodontiformes; family Poeciliidae; genus Poecilia; species Poecilia formosa. The sequence goes on along the minus strand of NW_006800449.1, from coordinate 242,218 downwards.
CATGATAAGAGTTGGATATAATGGGAATGTGATAAAATACAAAAGAAATGTACAACATTTTGAGTTTCTTTTATACCTAAATGTTTGAAATTATCAAGCATAATGTTAATATCACAAAAATAACCTGAGGAAACCCAGAAAGCTCATTTTATTTAAGGTTAAAAAAATTATCCAAATCAACCTATATAACTGTCCAGATTTTTAATAAATTAAAAGTAATCAGGTATTTTTGTTTCAGATTCAATATTCTTTTACTTTCTGTTTTATTGTTTTCTGCATGCACCTTTATATTCAATTTAGCTTAGCTAATAGTTTTCATGCACATTTTTCAGCTTAAAACTCTCAAAGAATGTTTTGAAATATAAAAAAAACATAGTTGATGGAAAGTTGATATTATACTCTACCATGCAACTAAATACATAAATCTGTAGTTTTTAAGCTGTATTAAGGCAAACATTTGGGAGGATGAACATACACAAACACATACAGACTATTACACAACTGTAAACGTCACCAGCAGGGTCAGTGGACATGCAGTCATTCAGATAATTAAACTTAAACATCACTGTACATTATTTACACTAATGAGTCCAAGCTGCTAAAGAAAGTCTCTAATTTCCAGCTTCAAATCTATACGTCCATATTTACAGCATTTTTACCCTTTAAAAAGGCAAAACAAAAAAGGTAACAAGGTTCTTAAAGTGACTGAATATTAGGAGGGAAAAAGTCAAAGACGCCAAATATGACGGCAGAAAGGAAATATCCCTGCACACGTTAAAATACGCACGTTAAAAAAAGTATAAGTCTGCTGGGAGACGAGGTGACGGACGGCGACTATTAAAGGGAACGCTGACTGAAGGGACACGGCTACGGAAGCAAATAATACTCTTAAATATTTATCCAATCAAAAAGTGTTTCACAACAACATAATGCTTAATATTAGAAACAAACTTTAAGAAACTTTAAGACATTTTACAACAAAATGATGAAGATATTGTAATATAATCTGAAAAAGTTACTAAACTTGGGTTATCAGGGTTTGTTTTTGCAGATTAGATAGTGTAGGTTTTTGGAATAAGCAGCAAAAAATCCTGATGCAAACAGAGAAATATTAATAAAACAATAGCAAAGTGTGATTTCGTGCTTTTGCTTTGGCACTCTTCATTGCAACACATAAAACTGCCTTTGCACTTTAAATATTTAAAATTTTAATATTTATTTACATTATTTGCTTCCATACATGTCCCTAGAAACTGCATTTTCAACCATCTGCAGTTAAAAAAATACAGCAAAAAAAATATATATATATTTCTTTCCACTCAAAAAGATGGTGAAAACACTGAAAAATATTATGGCTGTATTTAATGTGTTTAAGGTAAGTAAACATTTATATGTATTTTTTCTGTACAAAGTTGATTAAGTCACTTCTTGATATATTTTAAATGTTCAATATAATGTGAATAAAGTAAAGTAAAAGACAAAAAATATACAAAAATTTACAGGGGTGGACACACTTCCTCCAGTGTGCTAATAGGAGAGCACACTGCTCGTTTAGCACTTTAGCGTTTTTACTAACTTTGAAAATGTTTAGTGCCCATAACTCCCCTAACTTTAATTCTAAAGGGCTAATTTACTTGGCTGTTTTGTAAACTTCCAGTTAAATAAAGCTGTTTATATTCGTGCTCTTATTTTGAAGGGGATGAAGACTGTTAAAGCAGCAGTTCCATTTCCTCTTTTCAAGTTCTCTGTCTTTTCTTCCCTAATAACTTTATTTCACACAACAAATATAAAAGGAACAAAATAAAAACGGACAGTAGAGAACAAGATATACACATAAATACCATACATGAGGACATTACAGTAAATTATAATGTCAAAATTATATTAAAGGGCAGATATAATTTCATTTGAAGTCAGCACTTTAGCTTTAGCATAGCTAATGTTTAGGATTACTGCTTTAGGGTTAGCGCTACTAACTTTTCAGTTAGCATAGCTCACCACTGAAAAAATGACCAAATCATTCAAGAGGTGCTTTTATACTGGAAAACGATCCTGCTTTAGAGAAACGGACTGACACGTTCACAGTTCCACCATCTTGGAAGTGGCAAGTCCGCCTCAAAAAATTAATAGAACCAACATTTGTCATTTCATAGATTTGTTTTTTTCAGTTTAAAGTCTCATTTTTTCTTGTTTAAGTTTTATTGTTACTGTTTTGAACAAACTTTATGGCCTCAGTTTAGCTCCATAAAGCTTTTTTGTAGTCTGAAGACAGAAGCTAACAGGAGCTGCACAAATTAAACCAATAAAATTCAGAAGCTTGTAATTTGCCACCAACACAGACACAGCTTGTTTCTTTTTACAACACAGAACATATAAACTCCAACCTTTCAGAACCTGCTTTTTCACAACATGTGGAGGTTTAAATCGGCTATTTTTCTCTGCACTGTAGGAGAAAATAGTTTTGCATAAATAGATTATAGTACATCTTTTTAGGGATAAGTAACAAAAGATAAATAAAATCAATGCAACCCGACTGGCATTAAGATTTCTGGTAATTATTCTTCTCACATTCCAGATAAATATCTTGCTTCACTTAAGGAAGTGAAGGAAAATTCATCATCCTGCTGCTGGTGTTGAACAACTTCAAGTCCTTCAGACATTATTTTCTCATCTAAACTGTTAATGGGTCTCAGAATGAGTTTAATAATCACCCAATTATGAGTTAATTGTTCAATGAAAGCTTCATAAACAACTTGAGTCCTGAAACACATTTTCCTTCAAATATTGTTCTTTTAAAAATAAAGCTTCAATACAGAAATCTAAGTTTGGCCTTTACTAGCCTAAGAAGATTAAGGCCAAAGAAAAAGAAAATTCTGACTATAATCCCATTATTCTGTTTTTAAACTCAGAATTCTGACTTTTTGTTTCTCAGAATTCTGACTTGTATCTCAAAACTTTGATTTTTTTTCCCTCAGAATATTGAATTTTTTTTCAGAATCCTGACTTAAATCTGAGAATTAAATTTTTTATCTCAAAATTTAGAAATTCTTTCTCAGAATTTTGCTGTTCTTTCTCACAACACTGAATTTAATCTCAGAACTCTGATTTTTGATCAGATTAAAGTCAGAATACTGATTAAAAAAAAGTTGTTTTTCCTCCCAGCGTTCATAATCATCTTCCGTACTATTGTAACATATATTTTTTTTGAGTGTTATTAAATACAGTTAAATAAAAAAAAGCTGCAGCCTCTTAAAATTGTGTGTATTATATATATATATGTTCGGTGGGTATTTGAAGATGAGTATATCCATATGGTACAGCATGATAATATGGAAGTATCTACATTATTCACATTATTTACTGGTTCTGTCTGCAGAACCAAGTGTTTTGTTAACTGACTGATCCATTTCCTGTCCGCCTCCCTCCAGCGTTTCTCCTGGTTCTTCTCTGAAGCCAATATGGCTGCCGTCAGGTCGATGATCGGCCGTCATCCCGTTCGCCGCCGCCATCTCCTGATGTTCGCTCCTGTGGAGCTTCGACGTCGAATCCGAGGAAGGCTCCAGGACGGCCCGTGTCTCCTTTCCATCGACTTGGTTGCTGTTGTGCAGGGCTGGCCGCGGGTCTCGAAGGGTACCAAAGCAGGTCTGGGCGGTGGACAGCGTCCGCTGGTTCCCCTCCACTCGCTGGCAGCTGTACAGCCCCCGAAACGCAGAGCGAAACTTCTGAGACATGGCGTTGTAAATCACCGGGTTTATGGCGCTGTTGGCGTAGATGCAGGTCCGGCAGAACAGCAGGAACCAGGAGTCCAGGTAAGGCGTGGACACGAAGGAGTTGATCAGAACCAAGGTCCGGTAGGGCATCCACAGCAGGGCGAAAAGGATCACCACCACGGCGAGCATCTTCGTCACCTGCAGGGCAAATAAAATTTTAAAAAGTCTCAAAATTTCTGAGTTTTTTGGCAGAAATTTACTTCTTTTTTCTATCTACAACAGCCCTGATAAGCTGCAGAAGAATCAGACATGCAGCAGGAAAGCTGGCAAAAATATTCTGAAAGCTAGTAAATAAAATTCTGAAAGGGATCCACTATACTATTATAATTACTTCAGATGTAAAAGCTACAGAGAAATACTGTCGGCCGTTTAGTTTCTGATAAATTAGATTAAAATATTGTCACATGGATAAGTTCCCCCTTGTTATTGTGACACAGTGCAGCCACAATGCCACGCAGAAAAAGGTTTAACACCTGCCTTTGATTTTCTATTTCATAATAAAACTACAAATGTGTCCATCAGACTCTGTAATCTTACATTTGAAAACTAGAATTACTGGAATATTACAGGAACTTATTAAACTTTTTATAATTTCTCAGTTTCAAATGAACATATTCTGCTAATTATCAGAAAATTGTTGTCATGAAACCAAAACAGACACTTTCAAATGAGCATCCGAATGAAGACTAACGTCAAAAAGTTAAGAAAAAATGGAGAGAAAGGGAGAGAATATCTACAGAAGGATAAAATAACTGGATACAAAGCAGGTGTGATGATAAACACATTATGAACAGGTGTGAAGTCTGAGGAGACAGACAAAGAGAAAGCATAAAGAACTGAAAAATATTAACAAAACCTGAGATACAACCAGAAACAACCAGCTGCACCACAGGCAGCCCCTCTTTTAAAACGTAAAACATGATAGAAATAAATTATACTAACTTATACCAGACAATAATTAATTATCGTGCTTTTTTTTAACTTGCTTCTCTGAAAAATCAAATGTGTTAGTGCAACGCCAAGATGGGAAGAAACCAAAGATGGTCTTAGAAACGCAACCATTCAGACGGCCATCATTCCCAGTAAAACAAATAATTCAAAATGAAACAAATTTAAGGCAGATGCAAAAATTACAAACTCCCCAAACTTTGGTCTCAGACTTTGTAGGTCACAGTTTGCATGTTACAATGCTGAGAAAAACATCATTAAACACGTTTTAACATGGGAGGGGAGCTGTTGTGATTTGAGTTTCTCTGTGGGTTTAACAGCTGTTTCGAAATGTGATCAACAACCAGAGATTACTAACGGCGGACAAGACGAGGTGGTAGGTGGATGATGGCGAGGAACGTTTTTAATGACTTAGTGCATAAAAAAGGTATTAATGCATGATTTTAATTACATTTCATAATGAATGGAAACACTGCAATTGTGATATTTAGTTTTTTCAACATTATCGGAATATCAACATAATATTTGGGTATATTTGTAATGGAAATGTTTAGTTACCTTTGATTCATATCAATCTGTATGCCAACTTTTCTTTACTTTCCTTAGTTGCTCTTTGACTTGCCAACTCAAGTCAATAACAATGTGTTTTTCTGCATCTTTGTCAGTTTGTTGCTACAGCTGTGCATGCTATCAGACATCAATGATCTCAGAGAAGCAACTGTTGCCACCCATCAATCTGGGAGGGATTACAAGGTCATTTGCAAACTACTTCTCCAGTAAAAGATTATTCACAAGAGAAAAACATTTAAGATGGCAGCTAGCTGTGTAAACAGATTGTAGAATACAAAGATTTACTTTCTAAAATTGGTGAAAACAAGCTCAGAGGACACAAATTGTAAATAATTCCCCCCCAAAAATCACTGAATTATTCAGCCACAGCCATCAGAAATGCACAAAGAATGTAGAACTATGCAGTGATGCTAAACCTCAAAGGTCCGGTCCAATATGAGCTGATGGTGTCGTTCTAATTTCTGTGATTAGCCGTGATTGCTTCGTGATAACTGGAATCATCAGCATGTCGGAGGAAGCACGAGCAGACAGAGTTCTCGCCTGCGTGGAGCATTTTGACACCAATTATTAAAATGCTTTGTGTGTCTCTGAGTGGGCGCTCTGAGGGGGTTAATGAAGGCTCATTGGGTAATTGAGTCATTGGAAAAATAAAGAAAGACAGGCGACACGGAGTGGGATGTGTGCAAAAGAAAAAGGGAGAATTAAATCATTTGAAAAGTAAATTACAGAGTCTATAAGTTACCTAACAGGTGCAAAATATACCAGGAGATGATGGATTTATCACCAGAAAGAGTCTGGAGAGCTGTACCTCATGAGGTACAGCTCTTTAAACAGAGCGGAACATCAGGAAAACAACTTTACTGCAAGAACACAAAATCATACCAAGTATTTTCTGTCTAGTTCCAAGTGCAAATATCTTAGTATTGTGCCAAATTCAAATTTCGTTTTTGTACTTTTATTTGGGTATTTACAGCGCCTTTTTAAACCCGAGCACTTAAAAAAGACAAAACACGTAGCTGGTTTTGGGCTATAAGTTCATGTTTTTTGGTTTCTGGAAAATGACCAGTTTCAAAAACCTGGGGAATGTAATGCCACAAACTAGCAGGAACTGCGCCGTTACCTAGCAACCCCAGCAGAGTTCCGCCGGTTACTTAGCAACCACAGCAGAGTTCCACCCATTACCTAGCAACCCCAACCAAGCTCAAACACATTTAGGTGAGCTTGTTTTGCCACTGTATGTGCTGTACAATGGCTGCTGGAAAAGAAAAGCGTTTCATTGTTGACTTACCATCCAGAAAACAATTGCTGCATTTTTGTTGGTTGTGCAGGAAGTTCTACTTCTGGTTTTCAAATATCTATAAATGTAGATACTTGACTTGCAGCCATTTTCATAACGAACGTGGCTAGCAGCACCTTATTTGGATTTAAAGTGACAAGTCACCCTAAAACAGCTCATTCTGAACGGATCTGAGCTGAGAAGACTAAACTCTCATTATCCAAGAATGATTTTGTGAAAAAAAAAATGCAATGAATATGATTTCTATCACCTATAAACCGAACTTGTCCAATAAAGCCTAGTAGATCACCTTTAAAATAAGACAAAAGTAACTCACCAGTAACTGCAGTAACTTTTCAGCAAGATATAGAAGCTTGTTTTGTGTCAGTAATTTCTGAATATTAATTAAAAAGTAATAGTTCCAGTGGAAGATTATTTCACTTATGACATGGGGAAAATGTCTTATTAATGAAATTCATTCTAATTTGTTCAGTCTCTGCAGGTGTGCATGAACCTGCATGATACGCCTCCAAGCCAAAACTCGTTGGCAACACACATGGTGATCTCTTTTTTTTTATTACTGAAAAATCTAGATTAAAGTCTAGAAACAAATCCATCATGAAGGAACATCATGAACTCTAAAATCTAACTACCCATCATTATATAAAACCCAGGAACAAACCAATGGGAGAGAGATTCCTGTTGAACACCTTTGTTTCGATGCTGTGCAGAACATTAGTTGCTCCCTGGTTGCTATGGAGATATGCGGGGATTAAAATGAAAGTGAGGCCCACCCCTGGCCTCAGAGCGGTTCTCACATCCTGTGGAACATCCTGACTGCGGGTTAACAGCAGCTCTGGGAGGCAGGACTCATGTCACACCGACAATAAACACGCATCTGAAAGTCCAATTAACGGGCAGCTCGTTAAAACACTCGCACACAACTCTGCTGAGTCCCACACCGGGAAACACTGATGGTCCTCTGCTTCCTGAAGCAGAAACTTTTCAATTAAAATTCTCACTTTTTTTTTTTACAGCAGGCCACAAATATTGTTGGAAGTTGCTAAGAAAACTTTTGTTTAGTTCCAGTACCAAACCAAAGCAACTTTTCTCAACGTTTCTGCTTCATTTCCATCACATTTTTTTATTTGCTGCTCCACCTACACACATATTAAATAAATACATCAAAATTCTCAAATAAAGTTATGAATATGGAGCTCCGTAGCCCAGTCACACTTTCCTGCAGAAGCACCATTCAAAGTTTAAACAACACAAGGAACCTTGGTCTTTACCTGAATAGTGCAGCATATTGTTGTAAAAAATATTTTAAATGTAGATGCAAGTTTAAAAATGTGCGTCACCTCTCAGGTCTCATGTTTTTCATGCTTTCTGTTAGATATTTGAATTTCAGCGTGAAAGCCATTTTTCGAGATGGCCGACAGTTTTTGAGCCTTTTAAACTAATTATTGCTATAAAATGTTATTAATTTTCATAACTTAGATTAACTTAATGTCAAATCATATGTTTTCAACTTTGGTAATCTAATTCATACAACCTTAAAGTAATAATATGCAGCAAAATTAGATGCCAAAACTTAAACTTTGCTGTTTGCACGTCTGACACCATTCGTCAACTGGAAGAAGATAAAGTGTGACACAGACTGAGAAACGGTCGTCTTAATGGTTAGCATTAGCTTCTTCTATTTCCCATACTTGTTTGTGATTTAGCTTTGCTTCCTGCCAGTTTTTCCCTACTGGTGTGACATTAGATATTTTATATCTTTAGCAATAGCTTCCAGAAATATTTTTGATCTGTTTGGTGGGCTAGTATTGCTTCTGATTATCTTTTTTATTTGTTTAGCAGTTTAGTGTTAACATCTGATAATATTTTTATGCATTTGGTGGTTTTTTGTTAGAGTAGCTAAGATTCTTGTTTAGTAAATTAGCCTTTAGTGAACCTAACTTTTTGGTTATCCAGTAACTACTGCCAATTTTAGTAAAACATATAATATCCATTACAACCATGGCGGTCATTTTGAAAAACGTCCATCAGAAAAAAGAAACAGGAGACTAAGAAAATATATATGATTTCTGTGGCTCAAAACATGTAGGCTATGATTTGATTCATCTAACTGCTGATCTTGGTGCAAAAGTGTATTTCCATGACAACCGTAGTGTTCATCTTGAAAACGTATAACTAAATGTAATTTCTATGGCTCCAATTGTGTGATTTGGCACCAAATGTATTAATCTATGATAAATGTTGGCAAGCCCTAGGAGAAAGCAAACTAAATATTTCACTTGTGCAGATATTTCCTGTGAAAATGCCACAAAAACAACCTTTTTTGTTGACATTTTCATTAATTTTTATGTCAAAATGGCAAACAAGCCACAGCACTCAGACAGAAGCACATTAGACATTCCTCCCCTCATGGAAAAATGTTGCAAAGCCTCAACATTTTGCAAGTGAGAGACATCCCTTTGCACGCCGTGACCCTCCTTAACATCGCCGCTGTCTGGTGACCATGGCAACGGCTCAGACGTTTCCCGAGCCGCTGTGAAACCGCGGGTCAGCGGGGAGGGGATGGAGTCAGTCAGCCTGTACGGCTCAGGTGATTAGTCTTATCAGTCAGAAATAATGCCGCACACCCTCAGCCTTCCTCCGTCCCGTCGGTGCACATTTCTACGGTTCTGCTGGAGCGTGTCAGTCCGTGTTTCATACGCCTCATCGGAAAGAAAAGCCTGGAAAACAGCATCACGTGAACGCCCTCTGTCAGCAAAATGCTATTCGAGATAAGCTTCCAGGTCCAGGTGGAAAGCTGGGAGCCAAACGAGGCCATCTCAACAGGTGGATAGCAGAAAACAATTAACTGTTTAATTACTGCCGAGGAGGAGGAGAGGGTAGCCTCTTAGTTATACCTGCAGTGATGACATGCAAGGCTTTGTACACACCAGCCATGTTTGATCCGCTTTAATCCAAGTCCCGTCAGTTTGTCCAGAAAGTCCGGTTCGTTTGGGGAGATGTAGATGCGCAATCGAACCAAAAAAGCGATCTGGTCTGCTGCAAACCTCAGTCTCTTTTCGGTTGAACTGAACTCTGGTTTCAAAAGCAGTAAGTGGACTACAGCGCAGGGTATTCTGGGTAAATGCAACCAAAACAAACACACTAGTTTTGTGCTAGCAGGTGAAATGACTCATGGGTGTTTGCCAACAACAAATCACTGCTGAAATCTGATGCTACGTTGTTTTTGTTTACATTTCATGCTCAGTCTTCTTCACGTTTTCATGTTTCCTTCAGCAATTCTTGGTCCAGCGCCCCCACAGGCAAGGAGGGGAAAAGGTTTCTCAAAGGCTTTGGATCATTTGGCGCAGTGCAGTGTGAATGACAGCAGCTAAAAATGTAGCAAATGTTGCAATTTTGGTCCCCAATATATGACGGTCGAGTAAACATCTGCCAAAAAATTCAAAAAGGACATTTTTGAATTTGAAAAGTTCCCAATTTACTAGAAAAAAAATGAAAAGTCAAAAATATGTTCTATTAACCTCAGAAATGTCAAAAATCCAAACCTTGAAAAGTTTCAAACTCAGAAATTTCGTGGGTTTTTTTTGTATCTACAAGGTCCTAATACACTGTTTGTACCAGTCAAACCGAGTCTACCCCACTATCAAGTGGAAAAACTAATAACTCTTAAAATCAAGTAATCAGAAAGTAACAAAGTTACTTTTTCAAGGAGTAACTAGAAATTGTTTATTGTTTAGGGTCCCCATGAAACTAGGCTGTATCATTAAAAATACACATACAATAAAAGTAACTCAAATATATGATATATCAATAAGAATAAATCACAGTTCATATAAAATGTTGATAAATTTATACAAAGTACAATAATTAGTCGTTTCATTACTCCTAAAAGCTCTGCAGCTTCTTTTTAAAGTCTAACTTCTGTTCAGCTTTTATGAGAGTTAATGGTACACAATTCCAGTCTTTCATTACTTTGTAACTAAAAATTAGGAATTTGAAAATGTCCATTAACTGCATGTCTGGAGACATATCCATGTGAATTTAACTGAACAAGCAAAAACAACGGGCTTTAGAGCTTTAAAATTTTCCACGTTGAGAATAGTAGTGAAGCTAATTTCCTATCATGAACTTTTAGCTAGTCAAGATTTGACTGTATGGTATTTAACGAGCAGTTTTATTCTGCGTCAATTTAAATTTATCTAAGTCTTTATCAAGGCAACACTGGTGGACATATCTACATAAAATCATGCTTTGTTTGTGAACTTTCACTACTTTTTCGTAAATGAATTTAAAGCTGAATGTTTTAATTGTTTTTAAGCATCTGAGTGAAATCAGCGTGTAGCATTGGATGCTATCAGCAGCGACTAACCTTCAACATTTCCTCTCCTCGACACACATTGAAGAGATCAGACACGGAAAACTCCCTCAGAGATCAAAACTCTGCATTAATCTCCAGTCATGCAGGGGGCCATTATTCTTCAGTGTAGTTTATCAAACCCCCATCAGATTGAGTTGGCCTATCAAACAGAGCCAAAGAGCATGAAGTACCTTTTTGAAAGAAACAGAGGACTGAACTCATCGGCTTTATTAAGATCTCTTTTCCTCTCATTATGTAAATCTTCTGCTCTCACATGGAGCTCCTTAAACACACAAGATTAGGATCTGCTCTGCCGTCAGGTTCAGCCTGTTTTCATGCCGACACACACGGAAAGTCTGCAGGCTAAGCACTCAGCAGTCGTTAAAATCCAGGGTTGATGGTTTTAAACCGCGCCCCTGAGCACCATCTGTGGGTCAGAGCGTACTCTGAGCACTTTGGCAGAGCATGAGGGATCCGCTGGAGGTTTCCTCTGGTTCAGAGGTAAATATAACTTTGCTAACAAACAGCTAACACCCACTCCGGCTTGAAGCAGCAGCTGCAGGGCTGCTGTGTCAAAGCCATGAGCGTCTCTGATTCTTTAATGTCAGAGCTGACACTGTGAATGAATATTTGACTGTAAATAAACCGCTAGTAGGAACCATGCAGTGTGTGAGGGTTTTTACAGAGTTTCTTCAGGTTCTCCATGTTGCCAACAAACACCCGCTGGTTTTGTGGGTTTGAATGTGTCTCTCATTGTAATTTGTTTGCTAATGTCCTGTATCAAGGCAGTGGTTTAGCAGCAGAGGCAGTCGTCTGATGCTAAACATCCAGCGTCTTTACCTCCTTATCATGTCGCCGAGATCAGCACAAAGACACACAACCTGAAACAATTAATCTGATTAATCGCTATGAATCAAATATTTAAATAATCGTCAACTACTTCAGCAATCGATTAATCATTAACTGGAGAATATAAAAAAAGACCACAAAAAAAGACCATTTTGTTAAAAGAACACAGTCAGAATAGTAATTAAGCCAAAAATGCAAAAATATTATACATATTCAAGTGGCAATTTTACCTTCAGTTAGTTCAAATTCTGTAAAAATCTCCTTTTAATCACCTTTTGCTATCCAGTTATTGATAAAAAAAAAAAAATCAACCATTTAGCACCACACTGTATTGATGTCAAGTCAAGCAGAAAAGGTTGAGTTTTTCACATGTTGATGTCGGGGGTATTTATTTTTTTTACTACAAAAGATCAAGCGCTGACTAATGGAATTCTGTCTTTGCTTTTTATACAGTAAAATGTTTATTTTCTTATTTAAAAAAGGAATTTGATTGATTGTATCTTTTAATGTATTTCTGACATTGTATAAAAAGGCTTAAATGACCATTTTTTTCCCGATTAATCGTATAACCGTAAAAGATCGCTAGCTGCAGCCTGAAGGCAATTAAAGAAACCAATTAACCAAAGTTTTGTTCTTAGACTGTTGATTATTTTTGGAATTAACCAATTAATAAATGGATGCAGAAGGTGTTTAATAGGATTTTTTTTAAAGGAATTTGAACCAGGTGAAGCTAAAACTTTGTTACTTTAGGATTTTTGGGTAGAGCACATTTACAGACAGTTTTTTTTCATCATAATTGCAAAATGTTAATATTTTTGTACAGCTTTGGCTTAGTTACTACTCCGAGTGTTTCATTCTTCTTTTGAGTCTTTATACTCCAGTTAATAATTAATCGATAACTAAATTAATTGACGATTATTTCAACAATCAATTAATCATGTTCAATCTGATTAATCATTTCATTCTTAGTCCAAACGGTGGTGTGTGATGGTTGTGTATCTTTAGAAAAAGGTTGGCTTGAGGAAATCTTGTGTCAAGAGGTATGAAGGTGCTTGCAGCCTTTCATGCGTCCACACAGAAACCCAGACTGACCCCAAAACAGAGGCATGGAGGAAATTATACCACTCTGCAAACACAAGATGACAAAGTTGTTTTGACTCGGATGTGTTATGAATCCAGGGATCAAGCTGTGGGAGCTCAGATTGACAGAAAATTACAGTCCGCGCTCTCCGCTGCTCATCTTTCAGCCCTTTTTTCCTGCTTCCCAGTGCAGATTGTTAGGAGGAGGCTGGCTATCAAAGCACTGATAAAAACATGTTGCTGCCTGCTTCAAAGCACAGTTTGATATCAGGAGTGGGGTCAAGACGTCTTCGCCTTGCAGAGGAAACAGCTCTGGTTGCAGACGAGCTGAAAGTCTCTCACATTTTCACAAAACTAAAGTTACTTCTGATTTACTGCAAAACTACGAGTTCACAGATTCATACCACTGGTCTGAAACCGGTTTAACAAAACCACACAGAAATACATTTCTAACTAAAGTAAAATCTGATGTGACTTTTTAAGACAGTGTATTAGCTCCATGGTGGATTGGAGAACAAAAAAGGAGTTAATGTCCACTAAAACTAGCAAATTTGGAGATTAATCTAGTAAAAACAATGAAAATTATGAGTTTGAAAAGTAAAAAATTAGCTATAAAAAACTGACATTTTCTGAGATTTTTTTTCTAGAAAATGTCAGACATTTTCTACAACAAAACTAGGAATTTCTGAGCTTGAAAAGTACTAAATTTGCTATTTTAAACAATTAAATTTTAATACTAATCTCAGAAATTTTCTGAGTTTGAAAAGTAGAACGTTTTCGACTTCTACCTGAGTGAAGTTGACAGCTCCTCCTTCTTCAAATTAAACAAAACTGGTTTCAAACGTGCAAACATTTTCTCCGCACTGCTATCAATTTTGCTCCCCCAGAATTTACAAAACCAAACTAATTTGGTGCCAATTTGTGCTACAAATATTTCAGCTGCACAAACATGGTAAAATAAATTTATATCAACTACCGTAAAAAATCTAAAAAATTATAACGGCACAAAACATTTTTCTGCACAAATGTAACAGTTAATTGACACCATTTTTCACTTGGTTTCGTAAATGTGAGCTGGCTGGTTGACCCTTCATGACCTGTGGAAACATTTATTAATATCTTCAAAATGATGGTGACAGAATAAATTAATTTTCTTACAGCATATAAACATCCTTTGGATGCATAATTGTGTTTCTCATGTTAAACTTGTTTGAGAATATGCAAAAATAATACTCATTTTAAAATTGCAGTTGATTTAATAGCTGGAAAGAAACAAATTTTATTTCTTGCCGTTTCCATTCATTTTCTGTTGCATCTAATAATGTTTAAGATTTTATTCTCTAGGCTTTTCTGTTTGTAAGAACATGATTAACATGAATACAATTTTTAGTACTATTGTTATGATTTAAAAAACAAAAAAAATATGTATATATATTTTGGAGGTACCGTCTTAGCCATATTATTCAACTTAAAAATGTTTAACTTTGTGCTTTAGCATGCAAAAATATTTTTTTAGAAGACATTTAGAACAATATTAGTAATTTAGAATAATTGATAATTAAAATTTTGTTGGTAGATAAATATGAAACAAAATGCGAACATTAAAAACGACCCTTGTGAAATAAAAAAAACCTCCTCCTCTTGTGCGGATCAGTGAAAGTCGAAGCTTTTAAGGCGAAAAAGCCTGAGAGAAAACAGAGCTGTCCAGAAAAACCATTCATTCTGGGAGAGAGCGCTTCTTCCATGAAACGCTTCAGCATCAAGACAAGAAGGCATTACGACTGTCTGCAGGGTAAAGGGCCGAGAGCTGATGAGACGACTTTTCTCTCAGAGAGCGAAGGGCTTTGACATCATCATCATCAGGCTGTCAAACAGAACCCGCGGGCCGGGTCGAGTTTAACTAAAATGGCAATTACGAGAGGGCTAAAATGCAGCAGAGAGTTAATGAGGCTCAGACCTGTTTCCTGGAAGAGACCGCTGTCTTCGGACGACCCTGCCGGGCCGTTCTCGCGGCCTCCGATGTTTCGCGGCAGCTCCTTCGCAGCGTGGTGGCGCTGGTTTCGGTGTGGCTCGGCAGAGGGCTGGGGAGGGACAAACAGCCAAATACAGGAGCTTTACTGGCGTAGGAGCAAAACAATGACGACCCTAAACTAAACACAACACCGTGGCCTTTTATTCAGGTTATTTGTCTCTAATGTTACCATATATTTGAAGTTTAAAACAAGCAAAAACAGAAGAAGTATGAAAGGGAAAAGGCTCTTCCATAGCCCTGTGTTCCCCTCAAACTGCAAATGGCAAACAGCATCAGGTCCTGGTAATGGGACACTAATCACAACGGCAGTAACTTTGAAACATTGGCTAGTGTTTCTCTAATTATTTGCATTCAATTTGGGCTAATTGAAAAACGGACAAAGCCACTGAGATTGGTCTGCAGGGCTATTTGATGAGCTCATTACTCTTCTTAAAGGGTATTGTGAATTAGCAGTGTCTGGTTCCAAGCGGTTCTGTAGCGTAGCAGGAAACAACTGGCCAGATGTGTCTCTGAAAGGTGTTATTGCTATATCAGAGGTACAACCTCTCGAGTCTTTGTTGGTCACTAAAAACCCTCAAAAGCAGCAGTATGAGTATACACAGGGAAGGATGTGGCACATCACTATGGACAGACAATGTCCCAATCAAAAACAAACCATTTGGTGTTCACTTGAACATCAGTTGAACTTCCTCATGGTCTGATGAGAAAGATCAAACCGTTTGGAGAAGTCAAGGTGCCTTTGACCAGTTCAGCATGGTGGTGCTACCATAATGCTGTGTGGCTTTGTTAATCCCAGTGGTACCAGTGATTTCCACAAAGTTTTCATATTCATTTTACCTCAAATTAGCTCCACAGCATATCAAATTGATCAAAGATCATTACAATATCAATATGTGAAGAACTATATTTGCAGTTGACTTCTTGAATGCAATATTTGGGAGGCTATAATATTTTAAAGGTGGTATATTATTATTCTTTGAACATAATAGTATCGATCTATGGGCTGTACAAAACATGTTCAACACATTTTTTTTGCACAAAATCATTCTTAGATGATGAGATTTTAGTCCAGTTAGTTCTACTTTCAGAATGAGCCGTTTCAGGGCGTCTTGTCACTTTAAATCCAAATAAGCTGCTGCTGGTGATGCCCTCCCACGCCCAGATCAATGTTTTCACTCACACTTGAAAACAGCTGCAAACAGGTGTGCAATTATACAACCGTACATCTTTGACTTCTGGATGGTAAGTTGATTTCCATCAGCCATTGTAAAATAAAACCAGCTGGCCAAACCTGCTGGAATTCTGCTGGGGTTGCTGGGTAACGGGGCTTGGCTCGGCTGGGGTTGCTAGGTAACGGGGCTGGGCTTGGCCGGGTTTGCTAGGTAACAGGGCTGGGCTCGGCTGGGGTTGCTAGGTAACGGGGCTGGGCTCGGCTGGGGTTGCTAGGTAACGGGGCTGGGCTCGGCTGGGGTTGCTAGGTAACGGG